>NC_052617.1:20721591-21021591 GCF_016545825.1 Eucalyptus grandis | reverse complement strand
AGAGTCAATTGATACCTGAATTCATTCATTCCACATAAGAGCTAGCCTCCCTACAATCTCGATTAGGTCCACAACAAAGTAATTTTGGAACTTCCTCCTCTTCTTTATTTTGAGCACCATCTGTTCCTTGTTCTTTGTTTATATTAAGAACACTATATTAGGCCTGTTATGAGCCACTAAGGCCTTCAATTCTTGAATTGTCAAGGGGTGGCTTTGCCCCTGACAATTCCAGCTTAAGATGTTCATTGGTACCTGATATCTTATTAGGGCTAGCCACCAAAGCCCATGTATCTTCTCCCTTCACAATTTGGATAGGGGTTTCTAAGAGTTGTGTCTCATCCAAATGCTCTTGGTCTACCCTCTTACTGCCATAAGGGCTAATCTTTTCTGTTTCTTGCTTATATGCTTTCCTATTTCTCCTTTTTTTTTTTTTTTGGTTTAGTTCTACCATGAGACCTTGTGTCTGAGTTACAGGAGAGTTTCCTTTGTTTGGCCATGTTAATAATAGAAATGGAGCATTAGGTTTCCCTTGTATCTCGCTTGGAATATCATGATCCATTTCCTTTCTTTTTTCAAGGCTATCCATACAGCTACTGTTCTGGGGGGATTTGTTGGTAATCTCCATATGATTAAGAACTTCTTGAGTTTCAAGTATTACTTCCTTTGTTGCACTATTCTCTTACTCATTTTCATAAAAAATCTTCCATATAGGACTTAACTCTTGGCTATTGCCTTTAGCCAGTACTTGAAGCATAATTCCTCAATTTTGTCCACATCAACTTGGTTTTTAGCACAATGGGTAGTGAAATGACCCAATTTGCCATGGGCTTAGCAAAAATGAGGTAACCTCTCATATTTATACTTTAGATAGATTTTATTCCTTGCACGTTTAACAACACTTCCTTGTTTTAAAGGTGCAAATATATCTAATTCAACTTTCACTTTCCCTGTTACAAAGGCAGTAGCCCCCTTCGATTCCATTTTAATCTCTACAACTTCTCTTAAATCGTTCATAATCCCTCTTACAGCTTCTTCATTTCGCCATTCTACCAGGAGGCCACAGATGTGTACCTAGAAAGCTCCCCGAGAAATTATAACATCGAGGGGGAATGTTAGGTTCCCAAGGTTTAAGCAGCAAACAATAATTTGCAAAGGACCACAGACCTCCATTCATCACATGTTTGGATTCCCCCTATGTTTTGAAAGCAAATAAGAATAGTCCTTACTCCAGAGGGGTAATATCTACACTATCTACTTTCTATGCCTTCTTCATAGTACTTTGGAAAACTTGAAAATTAATAGAGGGATTCATAAATAACTTCCCTATCAACATAGCACAACAATCCCTTTTCATGCTCAGAAGTATTTATGTCCTCCAAAACGATTATATTATCTATTAACCACATGTCACCCAATTCCCTATAGAGAAGCTCTAGGCGAGGGTCTGCTCTTGCGTTTTCCATGTAGGCTAGCCAACCAAGCATCAAATCGGGAGAGGATTTGGATTGGACAGCAAGCGTAGTGGCTTAAGCCCTATAGGAGATGCAAAGAAACAAACCTAAGGCAATGAAGGGTGTGTAAGACTGTGAATCGGGAGAGGTTATGTCTATTAATGTATAGATCTAACAGTGTGATACTAGATGATGTGCACAGCTCTCCTGAATATCACACAGAGGATCTAGGGTTTCGCTAAGAGAAAGAGCAGGGGTAAAGTTAGGGTTTTAGGATGGAAATGAAAAAGAGATTCTTGGGAAGGAGGGCATGGCTATGGGAGGGAGGCTACGTTGAGGTCTAGTTCCTGTTTTACTCTATCTTGGTAAAAGTGTTGCATTTTTGTGAGAAGGAGGTCAAATGCAGCATGGAAAAAGCTTCATTGATGAATGGAATAGTTCCCAAGAAATACTACAGGCCCAAGATAGAGGTATTATAATCGTAAGGAGAGACGAAGGGCAAAAAGCAGGGGGTTAGGGGTTTTGATTAGGGTCTGGGTTGAAGGGGAGTGGGGCCATGACTACACCAAACGTAGAGGAAACTCTTCTCGCGAGAGAGAAATCTAGAACGGGAGAGCGAGAAGCTAACGGATAGTTAATTAAGGAGGAGAAAATTAAAGCATATTCGGGTGCCAATAGTCTTGTTAAAAGGTAGCTACCACAAAATTCTAATTTGACAAGCAACCACTTATAAGATAAATTGATCATTGACCACTTTGATTCAGCTCATGGACTAAGAGATCAAGATCTCTTCCATGAGCAACCATCTTAACCTATTCATGGTGAGAAGGCACAAGTATATATGCTCTTTAAACACCTTCACCTGCCCACAAGAAGTAGGCGTTGTGCACATTGAACTCCCTTGCAACCTCCCTCATGATCTTGCCCTTCTTTGTGAAATTCCTCACCGCCATCTTGGCCCTCAATCTTCCATACTCAACCTTGTCATGTAGTCTCGTGGCCCACCTGCTTACGGAGTCCATGTCATTGATTAGTATGAACACCCCTTTTACTGTGATGTCTGCTGGAAAATAAAGAAGAGGAGGAGGAGAAGAAGACATATATTGAGAGAAGATACATAACATTGTTTGTTGTCACCAGAAAATTTACCAAGAAAGTGACAATAAAATAAACAAGAACTAGATGTGAGGTAAAATTAACCGAAATGCTTTAAGATGATTAGTTCCAACCAACAGTGCTAAGCAACTTCACGAACTTCGCCTTCCCAGATACAACAACTCAAACCTGTTATTATTAGTATTATACGATTATGACTTTGTCAAATATTTCTTGAAATCAACACACTTAGAGGAAACTAGAAGAGAGGAAATGTTGGTGATTTTTTGCTTCTTATCGGAATTAAGATTTTGAAATCTATTTATAGAGTTTTTGAATTCATGTACAGAAACGGTATATGAACCATGAAATAAATAAATACAAGAATCTAGTATATACATGAATTAAATAGATATAAAAATCCAGGAGATACATGAATCAAGAATTAAGTAGATACACAAATCCAAGAAATACATTGTCATGACCTCCTTTTTTCAGGCACTCTTATGCACAGGCACGTGCGGAGGCTAATGGCTCACTAAGTTTATTGTGTTTTGCTCGGGCTCTCCTAAACCCACCAATTCACGACTTATGGTTCATGTTGTTAACTTGCAAGTCAATTTTAAATAGGAGTCGCCACTAATTGATTTGGGTAAGTTAATTAGAAACCCAAGTGAAATATCGGGAGAAATACTTCACTCATGCGCAACTAGAGAAACTAGGATTGGAGACTTGATTACACTAGTTAATCACCAATGCCTTTCCGGTTTTTTGAATTTTCTAAGGATTTTTCCATTCATTTGTAGAAAAAAAACATCTTTTAGGTTTTTTTCTTTGGTTTTTTTGGAAATGTAAATTGTTTTTGACTTTTTTGATTTGTGGGAAAATGTAAAATATTTTTTGGTTTTTTTTTTAATTTTAAAAAGATAGATTATTTTTATTAATATTTTTATTTTCGATTTTTTATTATTATACAGGAAATAAAATGAAAATATACGAACCCGGATTGGTCAAATCTAGGTGCTGGCCCGATTCCGGGTCACGCTTGCCTAACCCCAATGACGCGCATGCCTTTTGTCCTCATTTTTAATTTTTCTTTCTCCTTTTCTTTTGTCACTTCCTTATTTATTGTTTTTTTCTTTTCACGTGGTCTTCTTTTGGAAGACCCTCTGCACAAGTTAGATTTAACAAGAGAGGGAAATACCTATTTTGTCTTTTATCATGCTATATTTTCTCATTTGTTATACTTCTCTTTCTTTTTCTTTTTTTTTCTCTTTATTCCCGTCCTCTCTATCTCTCCACGTCGTCAGACTAACAAGTGATAAGCTCCATCTTTTGTACTTCACGGACCAAGAGACAACAAATAGCCTCCATCCCCTTTTTATTTTTGTTCCATTTTATTTTTTCGGGTCATGTGAGGTCGGGAACTCACATGACCCGAATGACTGCAACTTGGCTGACGGACGAAGGAGAGTGTGAAAAGAAGGTACTTTAGGCATTTGGTTGAAGGAGCCCTACTTGGCTCGGTGACGTCACACGGTAGACGAGCTCGACAGATGGGGCTATGTTTGCCTGCCTCACTCGTCTTTGGGCTAAGATCCTCAGGAAACCAACACCAAAAAAACAAGACAAATCTAAATGGAACCTACCGCGGCTTTGGCGTGAACAAAGCGTGACGACGGCTAGTGACTCGCCCTTCAATCTACCCTTACTCGCAACTCTCAACTCACCCTTTCAGCCTCTCCTCAGATTTGGCTTTTCTCTCTTTGGCTTGCTTACTTTGGAGCCTCCCCTGATGTCTCTCAGGGGAATTTCTCTGAGTTTGTTGCCTCCTCGAATTGAACTCACAACTCGCCTATTTATAGGCGAGGAGGGTTTGGTCAACGAAGGAGCTTTAATCGTTGATCCTTGGCTCGCCGGCCAGACTCTCTTAGCCGAACCGGTGTCCTATCTCTTCTTCTTTGCAAAGGCATGCTTGGTATTGAAGGCAGGCATTGATGGCGCCTGAGAAACATCCTGTCTGTCGCCTATCTACCCTCCTCTCTCTACTGTAGGTAGTCTGCACCCGTCTCTTCTTCTCTACATGTGTGAGTTGTAGAGAAGAGGAAGGAGGAGGCGTAAGGGCTGGGCCCAGGGAAAATTAAAGGTGGAATGGGCCGATTCATGTGTGGGGAAGAAAAAGGAAAAAAAGGGGGAGCTGGGCGTGAAAGCCCAGCCCTCGTGGGCTTTTTTTTTTTTTTTTTTTAATGTATACATAATTCTATTTATCTGAAATAAGGTAAGAAAAAGAAAACAAAAATAGATAAAAAAAAACTTAATGGATGCCAAAAAAAAAAAACTAAGACCTAGGTAATGCGAAAATTATTTTTGTTAGGGCCAAATTGTTCCATGATTTTCTTATGCAATTTAATTCAAAATACACAGTTAAAATTTAGGTATCAACAGCTGCCCCTTTTTGAAGGTGAGCTTGAAAATGTTGCATTCAAAGACGAACCAATACCTAAATTTTGTCCATCCATATACAGTAGATTATATCTTGTTTGGGGCTAGGTGTCCTATACAAAAAAAGAAAAAGAAAAAAGAGCAATATAAAATTATATATACTAAGACGGATAAAAAGATACTTGTGATTACTTACTAGGAATGAGTGATATGGGGTGCGAACCTTAAGTTTACCAAATATTAGGGTATCATCTTATCTGATGACGCGAGGAAGTTGCTTTTTCAAGACTCGAATCTTTCTTCGGTCGTTTTGATGGGAAATTGCTTTTCCAAGACCCGAACTATTCTTAAGTCGCTTGTTAGAGCAACAAGCTATTTGTCTAGGACCCGAACCTTTCTTTGGTCACCTGTCAGAGTAACAATTTGTTTACTTGACTCAGGCCTACGGAAGCACACCGAATTGATGAAGATGGAATTCGAGCTACAGAAGCACGTTGGGTTAATAAAGGGGGACTTTGGGCTACAAAAGCACACCAAGTCAATGCATGTAGACTTTGGGCTATAAAAGAATGTTGTGTCAATGCAAGGGGACTCCGAGTTACGGAAGCACACTAGGTTAATGTAGGTAGACTCCGGGTTAAGGAAGCACGTTGGGTCAATGTAGGTGGACTTCGAGTGATGAAAGCATGTTGTGTTGATGCGGGGGGACTCCGGGTTGATGCAAGTAGACTCCAGGCTATGAAAGCACTTTGTGTCGATGCAGGTGGACTTCGGGCTACAGAAGCACACCGAGTCGATGAAGATGGACTCTGGGCTATGGAAGCATGCCGGGTTAACAAAGGGGCACTCCAGGCTACAAAAGTATGTCGGGTCAATGCACATAGACTCCAGGGTACGAAAGCACACCGTGTTGATACAGGAGGACTCCAGGCTACGGAAGCACGTCGAGTTGATGCAGGTAGACTCCGGGCTATGGAAGCATGCCGAGTCGATGCAAGGGGACTCCGAGCTATGGAAGCATCCTGTGTTGATAGAGGTGGACTTCGAGTTACAGAAGCATGCTGGGTCGATGTAGGGGGACATTGGGCTATAGAAGCACGCTGTCTTGATTAATGGGGACTCCAGGCTACGAAAGTATGCCAGGTCGATGCAAGGAGGCTCTGGGGTACGAAAGCACATTAGGTCGATGTAGGTGGACTTTGGGTTATAGAAGCACGTTGAGTCGATGCAAAGGGCTCTAGGGTACGAAAGCACACCGGGTCGAAATAGGTGGACTTCGAGCTATGGAAGCACATCGGGTCAAAATAGATGGACTCCAAGCTATAGAAGCACACCATGTTGATGAAGGAGAACTCTAAACTACGAAAGCACGCCGGGTCGATGAAGGGGGGCTCTAAGCTACGGAAGCACGCCGTGTCGTTTCCCCCCAACACTTGGGAATGTCTCTCACCTTCTTGGATATTCATGAAAGTCTCTCACCTCCTGGTAATTGGTGGAGTTCTCCCACCTCTTAGTAATGAAGGTCTCTCACCTCCTCCTGGTAATTGGTGAATGTCTCTCACCTCCTGGTGTAAGAAATTTTCGATGTGGCATGATGCTTACTTGATCAAGTGGGGAACTGGTTGTCTATTCAACATGCGACTTTTTCTTGAGTGCACCATAATGCAATAAAATTGGGGAATACCTGAGTAACTACAGGCCTACAAAGTAGTGGAATATTTGAAGAACTATAAGAATTCAATGATATAATTTAGGGACAACTCAGGTAGGTTGAGTGTCAAAGAAAGGGAATACTTAGATGATGGCAGGTACTCGAAGATAATGGGATACTTGGGCAATCACCAGCATCCATGCTCTAAGGACAACTCAAATAGGTCGAGTGTCGATAAGAGAGAGTACCTAGATGGTGGCAAGTACTCAAAGACAATAGGATACTTAGACAGTCGTAAGTATCCATACTCTAAGGATAACTCGAACAGATTGAGTGTCAATAAGAGAAAGTACCTAGATAGTGGTAGGCACTCGAAGATAATGGGATACTTGGACAACCACAAGTATCTATATTCTGAGGACAACTCAAACAAATAGAGTGTCAATAAGAGGGAGTATCTGGATAGTGGCAGGACAATGGGATACTTGGACAACCACAAGTATCTATATTTTGAGGACAACTCGAATAGATTGAGTGTAAATAAGAGAGAGTACCCAAATAGTGGTAGGTACTCAAAGACAATGGAATACTTGGATAGTCGTAAGCATTGGAACTCTAAAGATAATTCGAATAGGTCGAGTGTTAGAGTACCCAAACATTTGCAAGTACTCAGGGGCAATTCAAACACAAGGGTTTTTTTTTTTTTTTTGGAAGTAAGGGTAGATATATGCTTACTTGACGATATCTCTAATTTCTGAAAGTATGTTTCTCATTAAACAACACACAATGTGCACACATGATTGTACATACTATAAATTCATGAATTTAAATGTATTTCATGCATGACAATTTTGTCAATTTTGCATCATCTAAGTCCCATTGGAGAAAATTTTTGAAAGACAATTTTCATTCATAATGTATACATCTTAAACATGCCAAATGAGGGACTTTTAGTCTGAAAGGACTTTTCACTCACTCTCATGGAATAAGCTGTTTTATCTTGACAACTAATACGAGATTTATAAGGATCACACCATCTTACTGTCATCATGTCAGCAGGGGTCCGAGTATTCTTGCAAGCGGTACGACTTTACCAATCTGAGAGGTCTTTGTTGGGACTGCAATGTAGGCTTGGTTAATGGCTTATCAAAGGGGACCATCATGGTAAAGGTTTATGAAAGAAATGCTGCACAATCATATCCGTGTTTCTAGGTCAAGAACCCTGTAAAAGAGATAGAAATAATCTTGCTCGTACTTCTTCGAGCGATACTTATAAACATATGAAGTCCTATGTTAATTAAAGTGTCATAATCTGCAAAGACTTTTACAAAGGGGATAAGTGTTCCGGAAGTCCTAAAACTTGTCACGAAAATGCATTTTAGTCCTAAAACTTGCAAAAAGTACATTTAAGTCTTACAACTTGTCAAAATGTTTCAAACGAGCCCTAAAATCGACGCCATCTAATTTCTTAATGGAAAAAGCCGACGTGGCCCCCGCGTGGCTTTTTTTAATCGTTTCTCTCTCATTCGTTGCAAATAGTTAAAAAAAAGAAGCCATGCATGCAGAACAACGTCATCTCCTCCGTTCTTCTTCAACACGACGTCGTCTCCCCCTACGTCTATACGTCTTCTTCACAGTTGTGTTCCCCCTCCCCCCTTTATCTCTACTTCTTCTTTCTCTATTCTGAGTGTCCGCTAAGCCCCAAATTGAATTCGTTCGAACCCAAAGCCCCAAATCGATCTCGTCCGAACCCTAAACCCCAAATCGAATTCGTCCGAACCCTAAGCCCCAAATTGATCTCATCGGAACCCTAAACCCCAAATCAAATTCTTCTGAACCCTAAGCCCTAAATCAAATTTGACAATCTACAGTTATCATGCGATTTGGGGCCTCATTGACCTCGAGTTCGACGCTCGTTGTGAGTTCGTGTTCTTTCCTTCCTTTGATGATTGCGCGTTCGTGCGAAAATCTCGCTTGCGGGAGTCTCGACATCTCAGCGGCGAAGCGATTGGCGTCAGGGATGATGACAGGGTCAACAATGCTGATGGCGACTCCTCCTCATGCAGGTATCGCTCTCTGCATTATAGCATTTTGTTGTTTTCCATTCTCTAATACTAGTGACAAATTAGAACATTGATACAGAAGTAAGTTATGGTTATCTATTCATGCAGTGCATATGAAAAGAGAGATGTTTTTTGGAGATTGAAAACATCTCCTAAATCTCTCAAGTAAACAAATTGCATTATGTAGAAGTTACTAATATGAAGATGTTATGAAGGAATCATAATATAGCTAATATACTTCTATTAGGTTCCTATAATACGAAGCCCAGAAGAATGAGGGCAGCAACATCTGAATCAAGTGGCGTAACTCCTAATGAGGTCAACTCGGAGCCAACATGTTATTGTGGTCTTCAATCGCCAATTCTTATGGTAAAGACAAGGAAAAACGCAGGAAGAAGGTTCCATGGATGTGCTAAGTTTGATAGTTTAAGTTGTTGCAATTTCTTCATGTGGGTGGATCCAAAGATACCAGATCATGTGAGGGACATGATAGTTGACCTCCTTGAAAGAAATCAAGCATTGTCTGAATCAAGCCAATCGAGGGGTGACGGAGTCGATGTGAGCTCATTGCTAACTGAAATGAAGACTCAAAAGGAGAAAAGTAGACATTTAAAGGAGGAGCTCACACGAGTAAAGAAAGGAAAGATGCTATATCAATTAACATTCATTCTATGCATGTGTTATATTACTGTATTGGTTATATGTAATGTGAAAGTTGGTGGGAAATTTCCAAGTCTTCCATAGTACATTCTTTCTAAGTTTGTAAATTTGAACACTAGCTGTGGATAATTGAGATGAGAATGAAATCTGATGTGAGTTTGTAGTTTGCAAGACCGGTTACTTGCTATATGAGAAATTGCTTTTGCATTGCAAAATGTTGCTTGATTTGTGTGCTTGTCAATAGCACTACATGAGTTATTGCCACCAAAATAAATTTGGAACTTCGAAAAATGGTGACAACTCCCTTATTATGCAATCGAGATTGTTAATTGGTGATTTCTTCATGATTTTAATAACGAGCTTGCCTCAAATGGAATGTGTCAAAATTCAAGTGAAATCAAAGTAGTTGGTTACAATACCTAAGTTACCTAATCAAATCTTCCATGTATCATCCAATGCGGGCCACAGAGACCACGTAGAGCAAAACCCCATCATCTAAAAGGAAAAATTAGTAATAAGAGGTGATGTTATCGGTTACCATTAATGCCCCTGAGGAACTCGAGAAAAATGTATGGGAAGAAGATGACAAAAGTATTGGAAGAATGAAAATTCTGCATGGCCAATTTTAGTAATTACCAATTAACAATCTTGAAGAGCAACCACTTTCGTGCATTATCCAAACAAAAACCAAGCATCCCACATAACTCGTTGAAACACGATTCATTGACAAAGCAACATGCTTACATTTTCAATGCACACAAGGTTTTGTTCAACAAAATGCCTGCACTTTTAGTGCACAAAAGGTTATGTTCAACAAAATATGCACTTTCAGTGTAGAAAAGGTTCTATGCACAAACGCTACACGTCTCATACAAAAAACCAGCTAATAATTGATATAAATTCACCTAACAACACCAATTTCAGCAAACATATCAATCCAATATGATGGTCTCTGGTGGTCCAGTAGGTTGAGCTTTCACTTGATTCAAAATTCTGGCGCTTTTCCTTATATATGGTCTCGCAGCGATAGGCTTTGGAGGAGCTATTGTAGCTTGAGATGACTGAGCCTGAGGTTGTGATAGTGGCTTTGGCTTCATCGCAACATGCTTTTGAGGAAGTAATGTTGCACAAGATGATTGAGATTGGGAACTTGCTTGGGGTTGTGATGGTGCCTTTCGCTTTAAACCAAGATACTTCTAAGCTATTGTAGCCTGAGATGACTAAGCTAGGGAATTGGCCTGAGATTGCGATAGTGGCTTTGGCTTCAGCACAACATGCTTTCGAGGAGGTAATGTTGCATGAGATGATTAAGGTTGGGAACTTACCTGGGGTTGTGATGGTGCCTTTTCGCTTTAAACCAAGATGCTTCTGAGCTATTGTAGCTTGAGATGACTGAGCTTGAGAATTGGCCTGAGGTTGCGATAGTGCCGTTGGCTTCATTGCAACGTGCTTTGGAGGAGCTACTGTTGCATGATATGACTGATGTTGGGAAGTGACCTTAGGTTGTAACAGTGGCTTCGGCGTCATCGCAATTTGTTTTCGAGAGCTGCTGATGCATTATATGACTGAGGTTTTGCACTGACTTGGGAATGCACCTTTGCTATTGACGTAGCTCTTGAAACTACCCCTTTCTCCGGTAGGTTAACGATTCTTGCACCAATTGTATTAGGCTACATAAGAATGTGCATCTTTTTAGCTTAAGGAGATAAGCAATTACTATTATAAAATTTTAAAAATATTACTCGCCTTGCGAATATGAAGGTTTTCCATAGGATTTGCGTCAACACCCAACCCTACCATTTTCACCCTCTTAGCTTGTCATTCTCTTTGTATCATGTAATTTTCAATGGCGGGTCTTTTTAAACTGAAATAATAAAAAATTCATTCAACATGAGAACGTAGTCATAATACATGTATACTTGGGGATTGAGGTATTACTCACCGGAATTTTTTCAAGTCTATGCTTAGCCATTATATTGGCCGGTGCACTGCCTTCCCCTTGATCCGAACAAGCTTCACCAAAAGCATTGGTGTGGCACCCTTCGACACGGCCGCCAATCCGCTAGGGCCGCCACAGCTCGCTCACCTATCACTTATCCTAATAACATTCCACTCCGATACCATTTCAATTATAGTGGATCCATAAAACCTGGGGGTTCGCATCATTTAGATCGGTCCCAACGCAGTTCATATAATAGAAGCATACTTATCATCTCCCTAACCTGTACACAAACTAAATAATACAATGCAATACACACCAACTACAATTTTTCATATATATATGCATTTTAGGGCCAAATCACTTTTATTTACATACTAAGATGGATTTCACAAGTTGGTACAACAAAAGGACCAAGAGTTTAAGTAAGCTCGGCTAAATCCAAAAAGAAACCCAATTATACATCAAACGTGAACATCTATCCATCAGGTAGTGTCGGCCATCCCAAAAAGTGTCAACCCTCACCAGTTACACACTCCTATCACACCCATCCTGGTGCATCAGCCGGTGGCGGTGGCAGCATCCCCATCATCCTCCCATCTCAACGAACACGAACACATAAAAGCTCTTATACAACGGGCCCGTAAGGTAAGCCCACATCATACATGACCAAAACACGGATGCGGATAAACACCAAACCATGAACACCAACGCAGGGGTGCTTCGAGCACTCAACCTCGACATCAGACGGTAATCCATAAAATGTATCATGCATGACGGGTGATATAGGCATCTCTCAATCTGAAATGTTAGTCTCCAAAGGGGTGAATACAACCACTTAGCAGTAAAGATCCATCAAACTACACAATGCAACAAGCAAGACAATCAAGATATCACGAGTAAAGCACATATCATTCATGCTATCAAGCATACATCACTATGCAGTCGTGCATATATCACCATGCAATCATGCATATCTCGCCATGCCATCGTGCATATACCACCATGTAGTCATGCATATCTCACCATGCCATCGTGCATATATCACCATGATTCATATCATCCATGTTATCAAGCATACATCACCATGAGATCCATTCATGCCTTTATGATTGCATTTTCAATATCAAATAACATCAATTTACTTTCATAAACAGATCATGCATAATGCCATATGCATACACCCATGCACATGATTCAATTTCAATTCTTATCTTTCACAAGGATCTCATTAGTTTTTTTTTTTCTTTTCCAGGGACCAATGTTTGTATTTCACAATTTATCGCTCGCATCTAACTTGGCATTGCGAGGAGCCTCCGGCACAAACCTCCGGGCATCTTGCATCCCAACTAGCATCACGAGGAATCCCCCTGGCACAAACCTCCAGGGCTTCCGAAATTACGTACTATCACACCACCAGGCATTCCCCCTGGACATTACGTACCGTATACCATCGGGCATCTCGAAACTCCCAAGGACCTCCGGGCATGTATCGTAATACAACCGGGCATCCGGCACAAACCTTCGGACATCTCGCATCCCAACTAACATCACGGGGAATCCCCCCTGCACAAACCTCCAAGGCTTCTGAAATTACATACCGTCATACCACTAGGCATTCCCCTTGGACATTACGTACCGTATACCACCGGGTATCTCGAAACTCCTGAGGACCTCCGGGCATGTATCGTAATACAACCGGGCATCCGCCACAAACCTCCGGGCATCCCGACATTCCCGGGGCATCGTCGGCCCACACTTCCGATGGTCTCGTTATTATCTCAATTTATGATCACATATATGTCTCATTTTCAACATGGCATTCGATGCAACAATATCAAAGATCTCAACCAGCTTTTGATGTCATATGATATTGCCCAAATATCACCATATATGCAGCACACATAACACCCATGATGTCATATTTCATGAAACAATTCATTGGCTTTTGAAAATAGAACTAATTTTCGGGTAAAACAGAATGCACCTATTTAGTAATAATTCTTGGAAAATTAGTAAAAAATATCCATAAATTCTGAAAATTTAACATGATGTAAAAAAGATCTAGAGGAAGATATTTCATGAAGAACACCATGTCACGAAAGTTCCACATCGATCACATAGATCCACACATCACAGCAAAAGAAATTCCAGCACCACTTTTGCACAGTTTCGGAAATAATTTCAATTAAACCCTTAAATGAACTCCGAAAATTATGAGATTTTAATATGTTATAGCTGAGATCTAGAGGTAAAAGTCCCATGAATAAATATAAGTCTAATTCATTCTGGATTAAAATATATAATTTTTATAACTCGCCCTAACTCTCGGTTCACTGTCCAGACTCATCCTCTTAAAAAAAAATCGTTTTCCCTAATCATTACTTGTCCATTTATCCTTAATTTTTAAGGATGTATTCTACCAATCTTATCAAGAACACGAAATCAAATTTGGACTGGATAATTTTATAAAATTCACAGAATCGCACTAGGTCAGCATAACGGTTTCTAGATTTAGCTTCTCCAAAGAAAAATGGTTTCACTGACCTATACTTGTTCGTTTCCTCTCAAATTTTGATATGTTATTCTACATAAAGTCCTCTGAAACTTTCATCAAGAAGTTGAAGTCAAATTCCAACTAGAACATCGCATGCAGCTCACGAAATCATCAAAAGTTGAACTGTTTTTCCAGAAACAGAACACTAGGCTAGAACACAACTCCAAATAACTTCGAAATTTCCACACTTCACCCACATCCGAAATTCACCATTCACCTCACACAAAACACATAAAGCAAAGGGTAGATCAATGGACTCTACTTGCCTCTAATCCAAGCAAAAACACAGCAAGCAAATGGCAGGCTCGACAGTGGGACTCGGCGGCTCGACGGCAGCTAACAGCCTCCCTCTTCCTTTCTCTCTTCCTCTCTTCCTCTTCTTCTCTCGCATGGTAGCTCTCTCTCTCCCTCTCGGCACTCCTCGCTCACTCCGCCCACTCTCCCTCTCTTTTCTTCCCTTTTGCAATGATTTGCAATCATTAGATTGCATGCAAATGCCACTTGGCCAAACCCCTTAGCCACTTGGCATTTTTCCCATGCAAGATGATGGGTAGAAGATGGGACAGCCTCTCCCTCCATTCCTCTCTTCCCATGGTCGACGGCAGCCCCCTTCCTTTGGGCTTCGCGGGCCAGGCCTAAATGGCCGAATGGTGGGGCTAGTCTTGGGCCTAAAAATTCTACCCACTCTTCTCTAATTTTTTTCCCATTTAATCATCATCTAATTACCCATTCATATAAATACCTAATTGAAATTTATAAAACCATAAAACTTGCAACATAATTTAATAAATTCCAACCTATAAATCACACAGCCAAGAATAGAATTTTCTTTCCTATCAAATAATTATCCATTAAAAAGCTTGGTCTTAATCTTATTGCAAATCATTGATCAAAGCACATCTAAGAATTGACATGAGATTCTAGGATGCCACTATTCTCCCCTCCTTAGAGAATTTTGTCCTCGAAATTAGACATTTCCTATGTCTCTTGAAACAAGTGAGGGTACCTTTCCCTCATCTCATTTTCACTCTCCCATGTGGCTTCCTTCACATCATGATGTCGCCATAATATCTTAACCAATGAAATTTTCTTGGTCCTAAGAATTTGCTCCTTTTTATTCAGTACTTGCACAAGCTCTTCAATGTACCTTACTTTCTCATCCACTTTGATGGCTTCATGATCGAGTATATGACCAGGATCCGGCTGATACCTTCTTAGCATCGATACATAGAATACATCATGCAAATTTCCCAATTTAGGAGGCAACGCCAAATGATAAGCTACATTTCCTATTCTTTCAAGTATCTCAAAAAGTCCAACAAATTTAGGGCTTAACTTACCCTTCATTCCAAATCGAGATATTCCTTTCATAGGGGATACTTTAAGGAACACATGATCTCCCATATTAAACTCTAAAGGCGTGGCACCCCTCGAACGGCCCCCAAACCGTTAGGGTCGCCACAGTTTGATTACCATTCGCTTGACCAGATAACATGTCGCTTTGATACCAAAAAGGGCGGCTGTGGCACCCCTAAACACCTAAGGTCGCCACAGGTACCTGTTGCTAACCACATCTCTTAACAGAAGTATGGTAGCTCATAGGCATATATTTATTTATATTTTTTTATATATATATATATATATATATATCAGTCCTAGCGCAACTTATTAGCGGAAGCATAATTGAAATATCATCATCTCTCCCTCCATCTATCATGATACAATGCACACCACTAAGCGCCATATGAAAAGATAAAGCTAAGCCACTTTTATTTACATATTTTCATGATGGATTTCCTCGAGTCGATATAACAAAAGAAGGGCCAAGACTTTTGACTACACTTGGCCACAACCTCAAAAAGAGACAACTCGACCCTTTATGTCGATCATGCAAAATCCTCCATCTACTAGTGTCGGCTATTGTCCAAAAAGTTGCAGCCCCTACTTCTCCCGTGCGTGCAGTCACACCCATGCCGGTGCGTCAGGCGGTGGTGGCGGCAACATCCCCCGCATCACTCCGTCTCGACGAACGTAAATAGATATGAACTCCTGAATGACAGGGCTCTCAGCCAGGCCCACCTCATACATCACTAATGTGCGAACTCGAATGAACGTCAAACCAGGGATGGTAGGATAGTCGATCTCCACACACTCGACCTCCACATCTGAAGGAAGGCCGTAAAAGATACCCCGCGTGACAACATGGAGTGGCATCTTTCTAATTTGAAATGTTGGTCCTCGAAGGGGTGAGTACAGCCACTCAGCAGGTAAATGACCCAATAAACCACTCAATGCATCGCACAATACAATCATAACAATCATAGCGTAACACATGTCATTCAAGCATCCATGCATAATTTACTTTGATACCATGCACATGTCATCATACAGCATGTACATACATCCTCATATAATCATCACCATCATGTCATACACTTACCATCGTCATGTCACATATGCCATCATGCCATAGGTGCACATACATCCATGCACTTACCATCATCATGTCACATGTACCATCATGCCATAGGTGCACATACATCCATGCACTTACCATCATCATGTCACACATACCATCATGCCATAGGTGCACATACATCCATGCACTTACCATCATCATGTCACATGTACCATCATGCCATAGATGCACATACATCCATGCACTCAACATCATGCATCCATGCATACATATTGCCATACCACGCATGATTCAATTTCAATTTCCAAATTTTATCTTTACATTTCGAATCGCCACATTTCTCTTTTTCCCGGGACCAGTATTTGCGTCCCACATTTATTGCTTGCACCGAATCTTGGCATTGCGAGGAACCTCTGGCACAAACCTTCGGGCATCCGACACAATACCTGCCAGGCATCTTGTACCCCAACTGGCATCACGAGGCATCCCCCGGCACAAACCTCCGGGCATCTTGAAACTCTTGAGGACCCTCTGGCATTCAGCCATTTAAGGCCACTGGGCATCCAGCCTTTACCCTTCTAGCCAGACATCCCGACACTCCCGGGGCATCGTTGGCTCACACCTCCAATGGCCTTCTCACTTATCTTAGTTCACATTTTCAATTATAGCTCAATTTCAACATGACATATGATGTGATGGCAAACAAGATCATTTTCATCATTTGATTCTTATATGCATTTCCAATCATCATCATACATGCAGCAAGATACAACCACTAATGACAATACAATCCATGGGGTCCATACAACTTAGAATAATCCATATATCATGTCTTTTTGAAATTTACCAAATTCCAGCTTACACAATTTCGAAAAACATATAAATTAAATATCCATATGATCTTCAAAAATCATACAATCAGAGCATGTAATAGACAAGACATAAAGGTAGCAATTTCATGAAGAACACATGCCCAAAAGAGCTTCACACAAGAAGATATAGCTCACACAATACAGCATGCAAAATTCGGATAAAATCAGATTGCGCAGTTCTTGAAATATTTCGATTAAAATACCCAAATGACCTACAAAAATTCTGAAATTTTACCAGGTTATATTCAAGACCCTTTTTATGGAGACATTTAGGCCAGATTCGCTCTAGATAATTTACTATAGACGGTCGAAGCTCCTGTTCCTAGTACCGAACAGTCCAGTTTAGCTGTCTCCGAAAAATTGAGGTTTCGCCCACTTATCTTTCTTCATTTCCTCAGAATTTTGATATGTTTTGCCTCAAGAGGTCCCCTACAACTTTCATTAAGGGATCTAGGTGAGATTGTCAAAGGATAGTCACCATATAGTCCACGAAGTCTCGGGAGTTCAGTACCATACTTTCAGATCTGCCGTCTTCAAAAGAAAACCGTTTCACTAGGCTAAACTTGCTCGTTTTACCTCAAACTTGAGTATGTTAGTATTCAGGATGTTCTCTACAACTTTAGTGAAGAAGTCGATGTGAAGTTCTCAGTAAAAAGTGACATGCAGCACACAAAACCACCAAGAGGTCGACAAAACAGTTTCAGATCTGGCGTTTTCGTAGAGGAAGGGTTTAACCCCTTAAAACTCAGCCATTTTGTCCCAAATTTTAGTATGTTATACTTTGAGATGTTGTCTACAACTGTTGTGAAGAATTCAAAGCCAAAATCCGACTCGAAACCCACATGCAAGCCTCTACAAAATTCTGGGTCAGGCGGCACACTCGAAAACAGAACACATTTTCAAGAACAACACACTCAAGCTTCGGCTTCTCACACCCTAAACATCTGAGATTCACCACCATTCAAACACACAAGCAAGAAAAAACATGCAAGAGCAGAATATAGATCCCAACTTGCCTCCAAATCAAGCAAACAACGGCACACAGACGGCGACGGACGAGCGGCTTCTCCCTTTCTCTCTCGGTTCCTCACTCTCTCGCAACCCTCTCTCTCTCTCACTTGACTTGGGCAACAACCCCCTAAACTGGCCACTCTCTCTCCTTTTATTTCCCCCACAAAATCATCATTTGCAATGATTAAGAGCCACCCACAATGGCCAATGCATGAAGTCTCCTTTTTGCCACTTGGCAAGACCCATGCATAATGGGCTTGGAAGTGGGCCGGCCACTCCCCCTCTCCTTGGTCAATGGCAGCCCTCTCCATGGGCTTCATGGGCCGAGCCAATTTGGCCCACTTTATGTCCAATACTCTTGGGCCTAAAGTTCAACCTTAAATAAATCCCAATTTTACTTTTAATTATTCATCTTTAATTCTCTCTTTTATAGATTTCAAATTTTAAATTTCATATGGCCATAATCTTGTAACATTTAATCTATAGAGATTAAATCTATGAGGTGCATAGCTAAGAATAAATTTTTTCTCATTAATTTATCCTATAATGCTAATTTTAATAACTCATGAACACGTATATATATATAACACTTGATCTCAAAAGAAAACCAATGGCTAAAGCATAAACCAAAGGTAATTTCATTACCTAATCATGGGCTTTAATTCATCTAGAGGTTGTCTTGAATTTTGGGATGCCACAAAAGGTCTCCTACGCTTATCTGCGTAGTCTTTCTACCTACTTTGCGCCATTCTAAGTCTTTTCCTTATTACCTCCATAGCCTCAGTAGTAACTTGTACTAATTTAGGTCCTGTCAAACTCCTTTCACCCACTTCATTCCAACAAACAAGAGTCCTGCACCTTCTTCCATATAATGTTTCAAACGGAGCCATGCCTATACTTTTATGAAAACTATTGTTATAGGCGAACTCTATCAAGTGCAATTTTTCATCCCAACTTCCCTTAAAATCAATAATACATGCTTTCAGCATATCTTCCAAAGTTTGGATCATTCTTTCTGTTTGTCCATCTGTTTGAGGATGAAAATTAGTAATAAATTGAAGCTTCACCATAAAGCATCTTGGAGACTTCTTCAAAAATTTGAAGTGAACCTAGAGCCTCGATTCGATGTAATCGTTACAAGAATACCATGTAAGCGTATTACTTGGCTTACATATATCTCAACAAGTTTACTCATCGAGTAGTTTACACGGATAGCTAGGAAATGAGCAGACTTAGTCAAACGATCTACTATTACTCAAATAAAGTCGTGACCACTTGATGTCCTTGGCAATCATTGCACAAAATCCATTGTTACATGCTCCCATTTTCACTTTGGCATGTCCAATGGTCTCAATAGTCCTGTGGGTTTGTGGTGTTCTGCTTTCACTTGCTGGCATGTTAAACATTGAGAAACATGCTTAGCTATATCCTTCTTCATGCCCACCAAAATTGTTGACGTAAATTCCTATACATTTTCGTACTCCCCGGATGAATACTATAATTACTCTTATGTGTTTTTGATAGGATTTCCCTTCTCACTTCTTCACTATCAGGAACACAGAGCCGTCCTTTGCATCTTACTATTCCATCATCAGAGACTTGAAACTCTGGTCTTTTCCCTAAAGACACAGCGTTTCATATCTTCAAAATCTCCGAGTCAGATTTTTGTAAAACCTTAACTTTCTGAATGATTCAAGCTCAATCCTTAATGCAGCAAGCATACCAGTAAGGTGATCCATTTCCAACTTGAAGTCTGAATCCACAATTGACTTTAGCAGATTCCACTCTGTTATTCTTAGACTAACCATGTCCATAGCCGACTTTCGACTAAGGGCATCTGCCACCTTATTTGCTTTTCCAATATGGTATTGTATTTCACAATCATAGTCTTTCAATAACTCCATCCACCTTCTCTGTCTCATGTTCAACTCTTTTTGCGAAAACAAATACTTCAAGCTCTTATGATCTGTATAGATTTCAAACTTCTCTCCATACAGATAATGTCTCCATATTTTCAAAGCAAACACTATAGCTGCCAATTCCAAATCATGGGTTGGGTAATTTAACTCATGAGGTTTCAACTGCCTCGATGCATAGGCTATGACCTTACCATGTTGCATCAAAACACATCCGAGTCCTTTATGAGACGCATCACTATACACCGTGAATCCTTCAGATCCAGATGGTATAGTTAGAATTGGAGTGGTAGTCAATTTTCTTTTAAGTTCCTGAAAACTTCTTTCACATTCTCCACTCCATTCAAATCTTACATTCTTTCGGGTCAATTTTGTTAAAGGGCAAGCCATATGTGAAAATCCTACGATAAACCTTCTATAATAGCCAACCAATCCTAAGAAACTCCGTATTTCAATTGGCGTTGTCGGTCTCGGCCAATTCACTACCATCTCAACCTTTGCAGGGTCCACTGCAATTCCATTTCCCAACACCACGTGTTCTAAAAATATTATCTGATCCAGCTAGAATTCACACTTACTGAATTTGGCGAATAACTTATGATCTCTTAGCATTTGCAACGCTATCCTTAGGTGTCGTTCATGCTCTTTAGGTCCTTTAGAATATATCAGGATATTATCAATGAAGACAATTACAAACCGATCTAGATAATGCTTAAATATCCTATTAATTAAATCCATGAATGCAGCCGATGCATTCGTTAATCTAAAAGGCATAACTAAGAACTCGTAATGTCCATAACAAGTCCTAAATGCAGTCTTAGGAATGTCTTCTTTCTTTATCCTTAACTGATGGTATCCTGAATTTAACTCAATTTTAGAAAAGACTGAACTTCCTTGCAACTGATCAAACAATTCATCAATTCTAGGCAAATGATACTTATTCTTTATAGTCACTTGGTTCAACTATCTATAATCAATACATAGATGCATCGACTTGTCCTTTTTCACAAATAGAACTGGTGCACCCCAAGGTGAAGCACTTGGCCTAATAAAAGCAACTCTTGTAGTTGCACCTTCAACTCCTTTAACTCGACTAAGGCCATCCTATACGGGGCTTTCGATATTGGTCCTGTTCCAGGCATTAGTTCAATTTCAAACTCAATCTCTTGCTCTGGTGGTAATCTAGACAACTCCTTAGGAAACACATCCTGAAATTCCTTGACTATTTGGATCTCACCGATTTCAGCTTCTTTCTTAGTAAGGTCTCTTACTATTGCTAAGTATCCCTGACATCCTTCGTTAAGTAGTTCACAAACTTCTACCATCGAGATAATGGCTATAGAGGGGTTTGTCTAACCTCCAAAAGATTTGAAACTAAACTAATCAGGCAACATGAACTGGATCACTTTCCTATAGCAATCCACCTTAGCCCTATGCTTATGGAGCCAGTCCATTCCTATGATAACATCGAAGTCATACATAGCCATCACAACTAGGTCTATTTCCATATCTTGCTCTTCTATAGTTATCTTAAATTTTGCACACATCATTGTAGATAACACCATATTCTTTAAAGGCGTGGAAACACAAAGAGGCGTCTCAAGAGGTGTAGCTTCTATTTCACTCAATTGCCTATATCTTTCAGATATAAATGAATGCGTAGCACCCGTGTCAAACAATGCATATGCCTTCTTGCCATTTATGAAAATCGTACCTGATATAACAATTTTGGAAGCTTCCGCTTTCTCTTGGGTGACCGCATACATCCTTCTCTTGAGGATTCCTTGGTAGGTTTGGTCTAACAGCACTCTGTTGTGCTTGTCGCACCAAGCCAACACTCATCTGCGACCTCTCTTGTGGATAGTCTTTCTTGAGGTGACCTACTCGTCCACAACCATAGCATTTCGGCTATCCATTGCAAGGTCCTGGGCCATGTTGTCCATCACGCCTTCGACAAACATCAAGCTGATAGGGTGCTTTCCCTTTATTCAGGCCATCCCTAGCTCTTCCAAAATTTCCAAAATTGTTCTTTTTCTTAGCATCCCAAGTTTGACCTTGACTAGGATAGGGTCTCTTACCCCTTCTAATATCACTAAAGCTCAACTGTCTCTTAGACTCTGTTTGCTCTCTCACCAGCTCTTGCTCCACTAACTATGCCCTCTCATAAATCTCATTATAATCCCTCATATTTAAAGGCACCATTTGTTTCCTAATATTGGTCCTCAACCCTTTCGGGAATCTCTTAGCTTTTTCCTCACAATCCTCAATCAATCTAGGAGCATACCTAGACAATTCAGAAAATTTTGCCTTATACTGATCCACTGTCAGCTCCCTTTGTTCCAACTCAACAAATTCAGTGATCTTCTTATCCTTAGCACAATCAGAGAAATGCTTCCTATTAAAAGCTCTAACAAACTCATCCCAGTTTATATCAGTTGTTGGTGGAAAGATCGTATCCCTCGAAGCTCTCCATAAAAACTTTGCATTTCTCTTCAGCTGGTACTCTGCCAAAACTATCTTCTCAGCATCACTGCAGTCCAACAACTGGAAAATCTGTTCTATCCTATCAATCCAATGTTCTGCCTCCTCAGGACTTCCCATTCCACTAAACTTAGGTGGCTTCAACTTCAGAAATTGCTCTACCAGTCCTTAAGGGCGGCGTTCCACTCCGGGTTGTTGCTGCGCTTGCCTTTCCATCAGATTTCCAATATTTGCAAATGCCAGTAGGATGTCTTCCATTCGAGGTTTAGCCCTTGTAGCAGAGGCTTCAGCCCTCGATGGATGACCACTTCCAGCTTGCACCTTGACTTTCTTGCAGTTTCCAAGCATTTGCCTCATGAATAATCTGAGACTCACTGTCTCCATTTAAAAGCAACTACCACTATATAAGTAACATATACACGTTACTGGCACCTAAAGACAACTCAAAATAAACTATTAGGGATCTACAAGTGAATACCCATCACCCGTTATTCAAAGTTAACAAATTATTCCATTTAATATCATATGGTGTGCATTGTCATCATATTCCTCAATTTCCAAATGAGCCTCCTTATCACTTCATCTATAACCATTGCTTTGATACCAAAAAAGGGGAAAGTCGCACCCTTCGACACGGCCCCCGATCCGCTAGGGTCACCACAGCTCGCTCACCTATCACTTATCCTAATAACATTCCACTCTGATACCATTTCAATTGCAGCGGGTCCATAAAACCTGGGGGTTTGCATCATTTAGATCGGTCCCAGCGCAATTCATATAACAGAAGCATACTTATCATCTCCCTAACCCATACAAAAACTAAATAATATAATGCAATACACACCAACTACAACTTTCCATAACTTTATATATATATATATATATATATATGCATTTTAGGGCCAAATAACTTTTTTTTACATATTAAGATAGATTTCACAAGTCGGTACAACAAAAGGGCCAAGACTTTTAGTAAGCTCGGCTAAACCCAAAAAGAAACCCGACTATACATCAAACGTGAATATCTATCCATCCGCTAGTGTTGGCCATCCCAAAAAGTGTCAACCTTTACCAGTCACACGCTCCTATCACACCCATCCTGGTGCATCGGCCAGCAGCGGCGGCAGCATCCCCATCATCCTCCCATCTCGACAAACATGGACATACAAAAACTCTTGTACAACGGGGCCATCAGGTAAGCCCACATCATACATGACCAAAACACGGACGCGGATAAACACCAAACCATGAACACCAACGCATGGGTGCTCTGAGCACTCAACCTCGACATCAGACGATAATCCATAAAACGTATCACGCGTGACGAGTGATATAGGCATCTCTCAATCTGAAATGTTAGTCCCCAAAGAGGTGAGTATAACTACTCGGTAGTAAAGATCCATCAAACTATACAATGCAACAAGTAAGACAATCAAGATATCACGAGTAAAGCACATATCATTCATGCTATCAAGCATACATCACCATGCAGTCGTGCATATATCACCATGCAGTCATTCATATCTCGCCATGCCATCGTGCATATACCACCATGCAGTCATGCATATCTCACCATGCCATCATGCATATATCACCATGATTCATATCATCCATGCTATCAAGCATACATCACCATGAGATCCATTCATGCCTTCATGATTGCATTTTCAATATCAAATAGCATCAATTTACTTTCATAAACAGATCATGCATCATGCCATATGCATACACCCATGCACATGATTCAATTTCAATTCTTATCTTTCACAATGATCTCATCAGTATTTTTTTTTCTTTTAATGGACTAATGTTTGCATCCCACAATTTATCACTCACACCCAACTTGGCATCGCGAGGAGCCTCTGGCATAAACCTCTGGGCATCCAGCACAAACCTCCAGCCATCTCGCATCCCAACTAGCATCACGAGGAATCCCCCCGGCATAAACCTACAGGGTTTCCGGAATTACGTACTGCCATACCACCAAGCATTCCCCCTGGACATTACGTACCATATATCATCAGGCATCTCGAAACTCCTGAGGACCTCCGGGCATGTATCGTAATACAACCAGGCATTCGACACAAACCTCCGGGCATCTCACATCCCAACTAGCATCACAAGGAATCCCACCGGCACAAACCTCCAGGGCTTCGGAAATTACGTACCGCCATACCACCAAGCATTCCCCCTGGACATTACGTACTGTATACCACCGGGCATCTCGAAACTTCCGAGGACCTCTGGGCATGTATTGTAATACAACCGGGCATCCGGTACAAACCTCAGGGCATCCCGACACTCCCGGGGCATCGTCGGCTCACACCTCCGACGATCTCGTTATTATCTCATTTTATGATCACATATATGTCTCATTTTAAACATGGCATTCGATGCAACAATATTAAAGGTCTCAACCAGCTTTTGATGTCATATGATATGCCCAAATATCACCATATATGCAGAACACATAACACCCACGATGTCACATTTCATGAAACAATTCATTGGCTTTTGAAAATAGAACTAATTTTCGGGTAAAACAGAATGCACCTCTTTAGTAAATATTCTTGAAAAATTAGTAAATAATCTCAATAAATTCTGAAAATTTAACATGATGTAAACAAGATCCAGAGGTAGATATTTCATGAAAAACACCATGTCAAAAAGGTTCCACATCAATCACATAGATCCACACATCACAGCAAAAGAAATTCCAGCACCACTTTTGCACAGTTTCAGAAATAATTTCGATTAAACCCTTAAATGAACTCCGAAAATTATTATATTTTAATATGTTATAGCTGAGATCTAGAGGTAAAATTCTCATGAAGAAATAGAAGTCTAATTCCTTCTGGATTAAAAGATATAATTTTTATAACTCGCCCTAACTCTCGGTTCACTGTCCAGACTCATCCTCTTCAAAGAAAATCGTTTTTCCCAATCATTACTTGTCCGTTTATCCTCAATTTTTAGTATGTTATTCCTCAAGATTTCTTCTACCACTCTTATCCAGAACAGGAAATCAAATTTGGACTGTATATTGTTATAAAATTCAGAGAATCCCACTACGTCAGCATAACGGTTTCTAGATCTAGCTTCTCCAAAGAAAAATGGTTTCACTGACCTATACTTGTTCGTTTCCTCTAAAATTTTGGTATGTTATTTTACAATAATTCCTCTACAAATTTCATCAAGAAGTTGAAGTCAAATTCCAACTCGAACATCCCATGAAACTCACAAAATCATCAAAGGTCGAACTGTTTTTCCATAAACAAAACACTAGGCTAGAACACAACTCAAAATAACTTTGAAATTTCACACTTCACCCACATCCGAAATTCACCATTCACCACATACAAAACATAGCAAGCAAAGGGTAGATCAATGGACTCTACTTACCTCTAATCCAAGTAAAAATACAGCAAGCAAACGGCGGGCTTGATGGCAGGACTCGGCGGCTCAACGGCAGCGAACAGCCTCCCTCTTCCTTTCTCTCTTCCCCTCTTCCTCTCCTTCTCTCACACGGTAGCTCTCTCTCTCCCTCTTGGCACTCCTCGCTCACTCCGCCCACTCTCCCTCTCTTTTCTTCCCTTTTGCAATGATTTGCAATCATTAGATTGCATGCAAATGCCACTTGGCCAAACCCCTTAGCCACTTGGCATTTTTCCCATGCAAGATGATGGGCTAGACGATGGGACGGCCTCTCCCTCCATTCCTCTCCTCCCATGGTCGACGGCAGCCCCCTTCCTTTGGGCTTCGCATGCCAGGCCTGAATGGCCGAATGGTGGGGCTAATCTTGGGCCTAAAAATTCTACCCACTCTTCTCTAATTTTTTTCCCATTTAATCATCACCTAATTATCCATTCATATAAATACCTAATTGAAATTTATAAAACCATAAAACTTGCAACATAATTTAATAAATTCCAACCTATAAATCACATAGCCAACAATAGAATTTTCTTTCCTATCAAATAATTATCCATTAAAAAGCTTGGCCTTAATCTTATTGCAAATCATTGATCAAAGCACATCTAAGGATTGACATGAGATTCTAGGATGCCACAATTGGCCTCACCACTACATCCTCTAACATCAGCACTAGCATGAGCAGAAGCAGTGGCACTATATTTTCTTACATTTGCATGAGCACTACATTCTCTTACATCTACACTAGCCTGAGCAGAAGCATTAACATGCCAACTATTGTCTCCTATTGAATTGGCATTTGCAAAAGCATTGGCATGGCTTTTGGATCTTCCTTCAGTTACGCTTGTCATTGGTTTAGCTTTAGCCTGAGTATATATTCATAATTACTAAATTGGAACTTTGATATATAAAACTTACAATAATGGTTAGATGACAACTTACTTGTCTTTTTCCGAGCCTTGGACCAGTGGAATTAGCCAGAGATTGAGCATGAGTTTCAACTATACTTGCATTGGCATGAGCACTGGATGTACATACATTGACTCGAGCATTGGATGTACATACATTGGCCCGAGCATTTGATGTACATACATTGGCCCCAACATTGGCCTGAGAAGCACATATTAAACATTGATTAACATGTTAAAGTGACATGCCCAGCATTAAGATGATTAGTTAGTTGAGGAAATACCTTTTTTAAAGGACATCCCTTGCAATTATATCCAATTTGTTTGCAAGCCGAACAAGTAATTTGCTTACCCTCTTTAGTCATTCTATCACCTCTTACAAGCTCAATCGGTTGCTTTCTTCTACTCATTTTTAGCCTACTAGGCATATTCTTCATTGGTGGGGGTTGAGGAGCTTCTTTATTGGCTTTATTCCAAAAATTCTGTCCTCTCACTATAGGCATCATGAATTGATAAGCACTTAGATACTTTGCCTTGTTGAAGCACTCAGCTAGATAGTCAGTCGAATCATTTCTCTTATGGTGTATTGCACAAATGTCATAACAACGTGGAATTCCACTAAGTTCCCAAGTTCTACAAGAACAAGTTTTTAAATTCAAATCAACAACATATTTGTCACCACCTTCTGTAATCTCATATCCTTCATTTCCATTTCATATCAAATGGCAATACCTACTAGCAGCTGTATTCTCATGTAACTTATGCATAATCCTTGGACCATAATTTCTAGTCCACCTAGCACATCCATCCCTATGAGTATGCATTCTATTCATAACCATGATTCTAATATCCTCCAGCATACTCACAATGGCCTTGCACCTAACTTCCACACACCTGCCATTGAAAGCTTTACTCAGATTATTATCAACGACCTCACATTTAATGTCGATGTCAAAGAAGGTTTTGCACCAATGTTTTGGCTTAATACAGAATAAACCATCATGACCTTCCCGAGTCAGTTCCTTCAACCTCTGTCTATGCATCTCGAAATCTGACATATTATTGCTCTTGACACATCTCCAAAATTGCCTCAGCAACTATTTTCCTTTGTATTTTTTACCCCAGTTGGAATAAATGTGCCTTGCACACATCCTATGCTCTGCATTTGGCAATAGTTCAGCTACAGATTGGACGAGACCTTGACAATTAACAAAAAAGGAAAATATATATGAAAATAGAAAGAAAATCATTGTAATGTCACAATCAATTTACCAATGAAAACATAAAGAAAAGCATACCGTTTGTTGATCATTTATCAAAGCCCATCCATCACCATTACACATATTGAGGTCTGACTTCAACAATTCGATAAACCAAGTCCATGAGTCCTAATTCTCGATTCTTACCACTGCCATGCCACTGGATACATTTGATTGTTGCCATCCCTTCCGACGACACATAACAATTCACCTTTGATCAAACCCCTCAAAAAACATCCATCTAATCCAATGATCTTCCTACATCCAGCCAAAAAACCTTTCTTGCAAGCATCAAAGCAAATGTAAACATTATCAAACAATGGTAGAGAATTTGGCAATAGCCTTTCAACTTTCAATTTAAAATTGCTTGAAGGGCTTGCAGTGTAAAGCTCTCCCAAGTAGTCATACATCTGTGTATATTCCTTCTTGTAATTACCTTGCAGTTCCTTCAATACTTTTAGCTTTGTTCTCTTACACTGTCTGAAAGTGACATTTACTCCAAGTTGTTCTCTAACTAATTTCTTTAACTCAAGTGCTTTGATTTTAGGCATTGCAGAAATGAGAATCATGAAGTGCTTAGCTAAATAAGTGCTAGACACTCTTATTCTCGAAAGTGATACTACATATATGCTGATTATATGCCTTCTCAAATGAAATGACCCAGTTTGCTATCAAGAGCACCATAGATCATCCAGTTACAATTTTTCTGGACACACTTGGCTCTTACAAATCTTTTTGTGTTCTTAGTATATTTGATTGCTCTTTGCTCAGCCATAGAATACTTCAAAATTGCATTTTTGAACTTAGTTACATCCTCAAATGTCATGCCAACAATAAATTCTGGATTTGTACCACTTTGATCATATGATGAGAACCTACTTCTCTTCCTTGAAATAACATCAACCTCTTCATCACCCCCACCATTTAAAATGGATTGAAGACTGTTTTCCTCATCTGAATTAGCATACTTTGTTTCGTACCCAGAATCATCTAACAATTGAGCCTCATTCACAATCGGTGGTTGGGAAGTACCAGTTACCTCACTATAATTTAAAATTTAAAGCTTATGTCTTGCTGAAATTCCATTAATTTTTCATTGCATAAACCAGTTCAAAGTCATCATCATCACTCGATTGTTCCATATCCACCAAATTATGTGCATCATCATCCTCTTCCTCATCTAGATCCCTATTGGCAACTTTAGCCCGATTCCCGTCATTGTCAGTATTCCCAATCACATTAGACATACCTCCAGTTTCCATCTCAACACCCTCCATCTCAGCTCCTGCCTTTTCATCATCAACATGCTCAACTTATAGCTTAATATTTTCAGAGCACAGATGATGATAAAATAGATAATTCACATCAGAGTTATCCCATAAATACTTAAGAGTTATTCCGTCTACAAGAGTCTTACTTCTAGGAACTCTGTAAAATAGTTTCTCTATTTTACACACACCCAAATCCTCAATAGCTTCAATTATACTAGATGGTGAACTCTTACTTAAATTTATTTCAACAACATCAGCCCTTCCATCTATGTATTCCAATGGTGGGCCAACTTTAAATTTACCTCCATAGCAAACAGTGACATAAACTTTGTTCTCGGCCATTGGACCTACAAGGGAACAGAAACAAAAAGCAAAGCACTTTGAATCATCAAATTATTGAAGCAATGTTCAAGTTCTAAATTGAAGATATTTTTGTAAAAGACTAACAATCAATACAGAAACAACAAATTAGCATAATTCGCTTTACAACCACAATGCAACTACATGATCAATAGTGAGAGCAATGTTCTAATTTGCAGCAATGTTCTAATTTATCGCAAGAATTGAAAAATGCAAAACAACCATAATGCAGAGAGTAAAACACCACTATAATGTAGAGAGTAAAACACCTTTGCAAAAAAAAAAAATGGTAATATTACTATGACATACCCAAATGCTGTAATGTAGATAGTGATACCTGCATGAGGAGTCACTATCGCCATCCCCGATGCCGCTCGCTCCACCGCTAAGACACCGAGATGCCCACAAGACATGTCTTTGCATGAACTCGCAATCATCAAAGAAGAGAACATAAAGTTGATGTGTGTCAAACTCGAGCTCTCTGAACTCCAAATAATGAAGAAATGAGGATGCCAACTGACGTCGTTTTGCATAATGCAGAGATTAAAGCATCTTTGCAAAACAAAGAAAAATCATAGCATTACCATGAGATACCCAAATGCTATAATGTAGAGAGCGACACCTACGTGAGAAAGAGTCGCCATCGCCGTCGCTGACCTTGTTGTCATCCCTGACCCAGTCGTCATCCCTGATGCCAATCGCTTCACCGCTGAGATTTCCAGACTCCCGCAGAGAGGTCTTCACACGAACTCGCAATCGTCAAAGGAAGGAAAGAACATGAATTCACGACGAGCGTCGAACTTGAGGTCGATGAGGACCCAAATTGCAAGAGAACTGCAGATCATCAAATTTGGGGCTTAGGGTTTGGACGAATTCGATTTGGGGCTTACGGGACCCTCGGAAAGCAAAAGAATATGTAGAGAGGGAGAGGGGAGGGAGAACACGACGGTGAAGAAGACGTACAGACGGAGGGGGAGATGGCGTCATGGAAGAAAGGAGGAGACGACGTCGTTCTGCATGCGTGGCTTTTTTTTTTTTTTAAACTATTCGCCACAGAGGAGAGAGAAACGATTAAAAAAGCCACATGGGGGCCACGTTAGCTTTTTCCATTAAGAAATTAGACGGCGTCGATTTTAGGACTTGTTTGAAACATTTTGACAAGTTGTAGGATTTAAATGCACTTTTTGCAAGTTTTAGGACTGAAATGGATTTTTGTGACAAGTTTTAGAACTTTTGGAACACTTATCCCTTTACAAAGAGACATAACATAAGGGTAGAAGTTGGTGATTGTCTTGGTATTGTCACTAGTCTTTCATCTCACCGTGGGATATTATCCTCATGGATTCTCCATTCATTGGACCATGCCAGTAGCTTTGCTTGGGAATACAAATGGATGAAAGTCATTTGTTTTCTGAGGCCGTCGGCCTTGCTTTTTATTAGGCACACTGTTTTTTCATGCCCCTAGTTCTTAATCCAATTTTTCTCATCTAAGGGCATTGTCCTTACTTTTACCAAACACATTGCTTTTTCATGCCCCCAGTTTTTTTCATTTTCGTTATTGAAGGATTGGCCTAGGCAAGTTCAAGCAAAACACTGCTATTAGACTCTTGAGCCTTCATCTTTAGTCAGCACTCTGGATCCTGCTACTTGAATGGCAGCAACTCCTTCTTTGCCTCAATGTGAAGGTGAAATTACAGAATCAATTGGGTTGTATAATGAATACAAGTGTATAGGAAGAATTGCTCTTTGTCATTCAAGGGCACTTAAATTATCGTGAGTATTCATATGTAATAAAGACACCCAAAGATTGATGCAAGTGGTGAGTAAGAAAATTTATATCCCGTTTCTCACCTTATGATGCCACCTTGCCTCCGATCTGTCCCAATGTGGGGTGGTTCTTGACAGGGGTATGGAAGAAACTTCACAAGTGTATGCGGCTCAAAGGGGGTAAGTAATGGATAACCTGTAGTGTTTAGGATAGAGAAAGAAAATGCTCCTCATTACTTTGATTATCATACCATTTGCGAGAGAATCTTTTACCCTACAATCATGGAACCTTCTATGCTCATCTCACAAGTGTATGGTTAGGGGACTATGTATGGGATTTGGCTTGCCTTTCTTCATTCCGATACGCCTCATTTAGCATGCTTGATCAATCTCATATCCTTCATTCAAATGTCTATTTGATAATCCACAGTGGAATAAGTGATTTAGACATAAAAAACATCGTGTAGAATCCATTTTGAAAAGACATGGAACATTTTATGGATCCTAGCATAAACAATTGATCCTACTCAAAAGTTTCATCAAAAACATGTATTCAACAAAATTGCCTTTGTAAACGTGTTAAATCTTGAACACAAAGACGATTATTAAAAAGAAAAAAAAGAGTGCTCATGGATTGCATTTATTCGAAAGGGGAAATAACACATGAACAATCGACTGGAGTTGATCCTTGATGCGTCAACTTTTGCCCCTACATAGGAGAAAATGTAGAAATAAATCATTAAGTAAGATCGAAAGCAAAAATGCAAAAATTGAGGCTTGAATGCTTCATTGCATCTGCTTTGGCAATATTTGGGATACCATTTTGCTTGGGAGAATTAATCAGAGTTTGACATTCCTCTCCTTGGTTTGTCGTTTGCACCTTTGGCGGTCAGGTGATCTTGTGATCTTGAATCTTGAGGAAGGTGTGAAGTCTTGCACTTTTGATTTCGTTTGATCAAGTACTCTCTTGTTTTTATAAAATCTAGAGAAACAAAAAAAATTTATTAGTTTTTTACTTGGCAACCTTGTTTCTGCTTCCGGGGATCAAACCCCGACCGTGTCTAGATCAATTCATTCCTCATACTACCAAGCCAAGGTGCTAGTAGTGTCCATAGGGCGCTTCTTTTTTCATTTAATTGAACTGGCTCAGGAACAACATGTCTTTTCACACTAGTTTAAGTTAATTCAATATGGGTCACTCCCAAGTATTTACTTGGCTAGTATAGATTTGCTTAAATTAACCCATTGAGTTTGTTGCTTGAATCCCAATGCTTCCTCAAATGTTGGTGATTGCCATTTTGTCATTTTAATCTTCTTTGTCGAATCGGGCAAATAGATTTTCATTTTGGCATGATCGTGTAACTATGTTACTCATATGATGGGTGCATAGGGATTTTCATTCCGATAAGGAAATGCTTGGCAATGCCAAACAATGAACATTTATGCCCTTCCAAGAGAGTATAGAAGAACTCTCAAGGGTAGTACTTTTTTTACAGCATCAAAATTGATTGGTTTGGATAATTCCCGACCATCCATTTCAGTCAGGATCAAGGCTCCTTCAGGGAGTATTTTCTTTACCACATAGGGACCTTGTAACTCGGGGTGAACTTGCCTCCAAGCTCTAGAAAGATTGTCAATGTCTTTCTCAAAACTAGCTTGTTTACCTTAAAATGCCTAGGTCGCACCTTTTGATTGAATGATCGGGCTACCCTCTGGTGGTAACATTGACCGTGACAAAGGGCTTTCAGTCATTTTTCATCGATCATATTCAACTGTTTGAGCCTTTGTTGCGTCCATTCTTTCCTAGACAACCTTGCCCGGGATAAAACTCATAAGGAAGGGATTTCTACCTCCACAGGCAAGATTGCCTTTATGCCGTAGACCAAGGAAAAAGGGGTTGCCCCAATGGAAGTTCGAATGAAGTTTGATATGATGTCAGTGCAAAGGGCAACCTCTCATACCAATTGTGGCAGTTTTCAGCCGTTTTGGCTAGGATTTTTTTTTTATAATGTTTTTATTAGTTGTCTCCATAGCTCCATTCATTTGTGGATGGTAGGGGAACTAGTTCAGATGTCAAATTTTGAATTCAAAAAATAATTGGTCGATCAATTTGTTATTCAAGTTCGACCCATTGTTGGTGACAATAGTTTCAAGTACGCCATAATAGGTGATTATGTCATGCCTAATAAACTTTACAACATTTCGTGCAGTTATGTTCATATAGGACACGGCATCGATCCACTTTGAGAAGTAGTTAATTGTAATTAAGATGAACTGGTGCCCGTTTAATGCCTTCAGATTGATTGGGCCAACCATGTCGATGCCCCACATTAAAAATGTCTATGGCTCAGATAATTGGTGCAATTTGGTTGGTTGGATGTTTATATTGTCCCTATGAATATGATAATGGTGATAGCTCCGCACATTTTGGGCACAATCGCTCTCTAAGGGAAGCTAATAATAATGTAGCCTCATTATTTTCTTGGCCAGCATGTGTTCATTTATGTGTGGGCCACATACTCCCTCGTGCATTCGTGTGGCTTCAATTATATCCACACACCTCAACAAGACTAAGTCATAGGACCTCTTGTATAAATTTTTGCCATTGACGAAAAACTTCAAAGTCATTTTCATTAGGTATTTTCGATCAGCGGGAGTGCTTCCTTTAGGAAACTCTTACTTTTAGGAGCATTTCATGATATAATAATACTAGGGCTTCCCGTCAAGTTCTTTAGTTACAGGCATGCAATGGGCTTGTCTCGCCAGGACTTCAATCTTCAAAGGCTCCACATCTAAACCTTTTGTCACTTGCAACATAAATGATAACGTTGCTAGTGCATCAGCAAATTGGTTGCGAGATCTAGGTAGGTATTTAAACAAGACATTTTGGAATTCTTCCACCAATTCCTCCAAGTAGCCATGATAAGACATGAGTTTGGCATCTCTTGTCTTCCATTCACCCAAAGTCTGAAATATAATTAAGGCAAAGTCACCGAATATTTTTACTTTTCTTACTTCCATTCCAATAGCTGCTTACAAACCTATGATACATGCTTCGTATTTGGCTATATTGTTAGTGCATGGAAACATCAATTTTGCAACCATAGGATAATGTTGCCCATTCGGTAATATCAAAACTGCGCCGGTGCCGGAACACGACAAGTTTACGGCTCCATCAAAGAACATGGTCCATGTGTCTTTCTCCACTAATGAAATACAGTTGTCTGGGGGATTATCTTCACGTATTTCCTTAAGGCAATTTGCTAGCATACCAACAATCACCCGACCTTTAACTGATTTTTGTGGCATCGTTTAAATGTCGAATTTTGAGATCAGGATTTGCTAGTTGGCCAACTTTCCCACTAGGGCTGGGCAACCGAGCAAATACTTGATTAGGTTATTTTCAGTCATGAGGAATGTTTAGTGATGCAAGGTATACTGCCGGAGTCTGTGCAACACCCATACCAATGCAACGCATGTTTTTTCTGATTCATAATAATTTTATTCCGTTATGGTGAAATTTTTACTCAAGTAGTAAATAGCTCGCTCCTTCCCATCACTAGACCCCTTCTGCACCCACATTGCATCCAGGGATTCACTGTTGATGGTAAGGTAGAGGGTCAAAGGGTGCACCGGGGTTGGGGGTACCATAATCGAGGGTTTCATTAGATACTACTTTAGATTTTTGAATGCCAACTGGCAGTTGTCATCCCTTTTAATCTATGCATCATTTCTAGGAAGTTTAAAGAAAGGCTTTGCGGTTTTAGAAAGTTAGGATATGAATCGCGCGATGTAATTTAATCTCCCTAGAAGGCTCTGTACCTCTTTTACAATCAATGGAGGAGGTAGCTCAAATATCACCTTGGTCTTTGATGGGTCCACTTCTATCCCTTTACAGCTCACAATAAATCCAAGTAATTTGCCGGAGGTTGCCTTGAACACACATTTTGCCAGGTTTAAGCACAACTTGAACTGGCGAAGTCAATTGAATAACTTTTCCAGGGACTTCACATGGTCTTCTCCATGCTTGGTTTTGGCGATCATGCCATCAACATATACTTCAATTTTTTTTGTGTATCATGTCATGGAAAAGGGTGACCATGGCATGTTAGTATGTTGCTCCAGCATTCTTCAAGCCGAAAGGCATGACCTTATAGTTAAAGGTTCCCCACGGAGTGATGAATGTCGTTTTTTCCTTATCTTCCTCTTTCATCTTTATTTGATTGTATCCTGAGAATCCGTCCATAAAAGAGAATAACTTGAATCTAGCTATGACATCCCAAAATTTACCAACCTTATAAGTGTAATTGACTATTATGGGCTTGGATTATTTTAAAGCGGGCCAGATGACAAGCTTGATGGGTCATGAGGAAAGTATGGGCTTAAGTAGTTAATGGGCCGCCCGAAGATATTGAGCATGGGCTCAATCAATCAAAGGATAGGATATGGACTTGGGCTTGGCTTGGAGCGAGCCAAGAGTCGGGTTCATTAAAATTGTGAATTAAGTCTAACGAGTCATGAAATGTCATGGGATGAGCCCGATGGGCTAGAGACAGGGTATTTAGGCCCGAGCACTTTAATTTTTTTATTAAGATTATGGTTACTTATGTGAGGGATTTAATTAGAAATTTTATTGAAAACTTATAAGTAATTGTAATTCTATTATTGAACACTAACTTTAGTAATTTCTCGCGATTAATTCTTGTTTGAATTGTGGATTAGCACCAAGACGTTAATGCATCAATTTGATTCGTGCAAACTCATGGATTCGTATAGTTACGAGAGGATTGAAAATTTTGTGGATTTGAAACAAAACTAAGTAGAAGACCTTAGAAACTAATAGACTAACTAACGACACTAATTAGAAGTTAACCATTCTCGAGTGCCAGGTGTCAACCATGAAGAAGAATGCATGCATGGGAGCCACGACACTCATCTCTTCCCTCTTAGTTTCTCTCCAAACTGAAGCCTTCAGAGGAGACATCATTATTAATCATTTCTAATGATTACTTCTCTCATTGGGATTTAAAATAAAAATCTGCACACTCAAAGTTAGCTTCCTTAGAATTCACGCCTTTTCACCCTAAAACGGACCCAAAATTCTCTCTCCATTTTTATCTCCCTCCCCCTCTTTTGTGACTTGCACAGAAGTAGAACTCAGCGACTTCAACCTCTTCTTCTTCTTTTTGTGCGCATTTGAGGGAAAAATTCCGAAGAATAGCAAGCCACCAGAGAAGTCGAGCCACTAGTAAGGAAATGATGAGGTCCTGAACTAGAATTTATCCATTGTTTGTTGAGGAAACTTGCGGAGCATGTTGAATGGTGGAAGATTAAGTTTGATGCTTTTGTTTTGAGTTGGAATAGGTTAGATGGACACTCAAATGAAGCCATTGGTCTTTGCATGTGATGATCAAGGTTTGAATGGTTAAAGAACCGAGTGCGAGGGAGCTGAGTTTGGTCAAGTTGGTGGGTAGATGATCACTAAGCGATAGATGGTGTTGCATGTTGCTTTTAAGGGGTTGAGATACGAATACTAGCCTCGAGTTGAGCTATAGGTTGCTGTGTGTAGTCGAAGAGCTAATGAGATCACTTTTGGGTTCTGTTAGAGAGGTGTCAAGGTACTAAAAGAGGTTGTAGATGAACTAAATAATTTGATTGAGCTGTAGATGAGGACAGTGGCTCAGGATGTTCTATTCGGGAAAGACAAGGATAGAAAATTTCTAGTTTATGTGTCACTTGGGGTTTTAAAGGTGTTGTTAAAGAAAAGAACTAATTTTCTTAAGAGTGCACCAACTATTTTAGGCTTTGACTACTGGTTGTAGAGATTTTCGTGCGAAAATTTGCTAGTGAGAACATTCTTCCCTTATAACTAGCAAACTAACCTATAGAAAATAATAGAACCTTTCTAGACATAGTTGGATCTAAAATTCTTCATGAAAGTTGTGGAACACATATTTAGGAACAACATATCAAAATTTGAGAACAAACAGTCAAGATTTGGGTAGTGAAATGATCATTCTCTAGTAGGCATTTAGTTTGGAAGTTGCTACAGAATTTAGGGGTAAAGACAGAAAATTACTGCTCTTTATACAATGAGATATAAAGCTTAGGTTTCTTCAGGAAAAATGTTAATCTATGTCTCTTCTATAACATACTAAAATTTTGTAGCATTTCAAGGAGATTTGATGCATTTTCTGCTTCTGTGATTGAAACTGCCTATGTCAGCTTGTATCCTGCCTTGATCTGAGACTGTGCAATAAATGTTGTGCCTCTTATACCTGATTTTCATGGCCTATAAGGAGTTTAATGGTCTTGTAATAATGGTTAGCTTGTGCATGAACATATGCCTCTTCCATAATTTGAAGTGTGGTCATTGTATGGTTACTAATTGTGGCACGTGTGTGTAATGAGTGCGACATGAATGAAATGCTATGTGAACATGAGTGATGCTTGAAGTGATCATGTGCTCTTGAGGTCTTTTGCATGCTATGATGTGATTTAATTCAAAGGTGTGATGTATGGAATGTGTGAATTAACTGAGTAAGAGATTTCTATCGGTACTGAGACGTTGGTGATGCCCCGGGGAGTGGGATGCCCATGCCGTGTGATCTTGGATGCCTCGGTTGAGTGAGATATTGGGATGCCTCGAAGTTAAGATGCCCCTGTGTGTGATCAAGGATGCCTCGGTTGTGGGATACCGGGATGCCTTGGAGTGAGATGCCCCATGTTGTGTGATCTTGGGATGCCTCAGTTGTGTAATACTGTAATGCCTTGGAATGAGATGCTCATGATAGCAATATCGTGGAAGTTCGGATGTGGGATTTCGGAAGTGACTCGATCGGGCTGACTTGCGTTTTGGTGGGTAAACTAATTGAGGGCGGACTTTGATATACACACTATAATATAAATTCCACTTGGCGTGTGAGTTCGCCTATTATTGTCACATATCATCTTAGTTCAGATTAGGAGCATGAGGCATACATGTGCATTTAGCATGTTTGTTATAGAGTGACCATTCATCTGACATTTTAGTATTCATTTAGTTATACCTGTGACAATCCTGCCTTAGTATGTTATTTGGTTGTGTTCTCTTGCTTTCTTTGGCAACCGTGGACTGTTTAGCTTAGGGTCTTATTATTTCTTTACTTGATTTTGCTTATTCCTTTCTATTTTTCAGATCATTAGTATGAACGTACTACCGATTGCACATTATGGGGTGATAGTGTACATTAATGTTTCTTTCCATGACGTATATGACCCCGATATCGAGCTGACCTACACGAGATATGAGGCTACGCTTTGGATGGACGATGGCATGGATAAACTGGATTCCTATGAGGTTCGTTGCTTGGTTCATAAACCATGAATGGGAGTTGTTTGGCCCTCTTCATGTTGATGTTGGAGGACTTGGAGTTCGGGCAAGAGGTGCTTAGGCACCTAGATCATGATGAAGCCGGAGAAGACGTCCTTTGTTTTTTTATAGACGTGGGCTAGTGTAGGGGGTCGTGAAGTTAGGAACCCATATCACCCTTTTCCTTGGCTAATTACTTACACTTTTGTTTATGAACATGTAAATATATGTCATGTATTAGTGAAAGACTTGTAAGTAATCCAGGTTGACGTATGTAAGCTCGAATGGTTTTTAAAAGGAAGGTTAACAAAGTTTCTCATGATCCTTTATATATGTTCTTAGTTGGATTGTCTAATACTAAGTGATAGGATTGTTATAGGGTGATCATGTGTTATAAAGCTTCAAATCATAAAATATTCATGTTATATATGCTAACCAAATAGGTTTGGATGCTATAGTGCGATAATTGAAACCAACAGATCTTGTCATGATGATAATCTATATAATTTCTGCTTGCGCTTAGTATGTGATGCTGCCAAGATGTCACACCAGCAGTGCTATTCACAAGAATGTCTATGTGTGGCAATGGAAAATCATCTTTTGGGCTAGCTTTATTTAGATTTCAATAGTCAACACAAACCCGAATTCAACCGTCCTTTTTTATTGGTGCGATGTTTGCTACCCAATTAGGGTATTGTGAGACTTCCGTGAAGCCCACTTCTAGAAGTTTCATTACCTCATCTTCGATCTTCTTTGACAACTTCGGCTTGGTTCTCCTTGGTCATTGTTTCTTGGGGGCGGCGTTAGAGTTGGTTGGCAAGCTATGTTTGACGATCATTGGATTGAGGCCCGGCATGTTGGCATATGACCATGCAAATACATCTTGATAATTCTTTAGGAGGACAATTAAATGTGTGGCTCCTTCTTTAGGAAGATTTGCACCGATCTTTATCTCCCTTAGGCCTTTTGTGCTGCCCAAGTTGATAGTGACAATGTCTTCGGTAGTAGGGGGCTTCATTTCCTCGTGTCGCTCCCAATTCCGTTGGATTTCGTCAGAGTCATCAACTGAATTATTGAAATTGCTACTATGGCTACCTATGGTGTTGGTTTAGACCATTCCCATATCCTCGTTTGCCGCTAGATCATGCCTATGTTGTAAGTAGGTAAGTTAGTAAAGCAAATAAGGTTATCAAAATTGCTATTATGGCCCATCATGTATGCTTCTCTTACTTTTCTTTTGAAAAAGTGATGATTTTTTTTTTTAAGGAAGCATGAGGAAACCCGGGCCTCAAATTTCTTCTTTCATTTCATGGTTGGATATCATCGACGGGCCAATTTGGTATGTCTCCTCATGCCTTCAAAATATTTTTAGCTTTATTTAACACTAGGTGGATTTACATTTTGGAAGAGAGATTTCAAAAGTCAATTCCTCAAGTGGGAATGATGTTGAAAAAAACAAAAGAAAGGGAAACAAGCTAGACTTAAGAAAGATTGATAGATTCCCACATAAGGGAATATGCAAGGAAATTAAAAGGGTTCTACTTGAGCGGGCTTGCACCCCTCCCCCTAATGGTCCGTCATCGATAGCGCCCATGAAGAAATCTGTGTAACAATCACCAGTCACACCTTCTTGTGCTCCCAACTTTGTCAATTTTAGATCATCCATGCCTCCCCATCTGTCAGGGACAATGTTCTAATGATGGTCATAGAAACTCTAAGGGATTAAGTAGTTAAAATAGTAGTCAAATTTACCACTTGGTTGACCTAAGGTGCTCATGATTGCCTTTCCTCCATATGTCTCCTTGGTGTGTTCAGGGAACATGGTCCGAGTGCTAGGTACCATGAGGAGATCATCTTTGCCATAACATAGCCATGGAAAGAGAAATGTGAATACCCCAACATCTAGAAGATCCTGAACCTTATCTTTCAGAACGGTGCACTTATCTAGTGAGTGCCCCAACTCCCCTGAATGGTGGTCACAATACTTGGATGGATTATAATTAGGGAAGTACTCAGGGGTAGGACGTCTTGGCTCCCTAGAGATCATTCCTTTCTCTAGGAGGATGGGGAAGATTATGGCCATTGATTTAGGAAATGACGAATTCGATCGTGTGTTGCTTGAGGACTGGGGTAGCTGAGTTCCTTGCCATGTTGTATCAGTAGGGCCTTCTTCATTTATTTCAACCGCTGACTCCTCATTGTGATGAGATAGGATTACATGAACGGCTTGAGTGAAATTCTTTGTCAAGTGGTGTACTGCCTTGTGCAGTTCATTAACTTGATGTTGAAGCTGGCTGAACGAAAAGTTATCACGTATTCCTTCTAGCTGTTCTTCCTCGATGGCACTTATGAAAAGGTCTCCAAACATAGTGGTCATATCATTTGACCCTTCTTTCTTTATAAGTGATGGCTAAGTTATATTCTCTTAACCAATGCCTAAGTAAATGAGGAACTTCGAGCATTCATGGTTGAAATATTTTGGAGTGCCGATCATTTTTTTCCTCCTCATGCATCATCCTTGTAAGGCCTAGGAAGGTTTCCTCGAGGCGGGGGTATACAAGGCCGACTTTCTTCTTTGCCTTCTTCCTTTGGGCATTGTTATTTCCCTTTGTAATATCCTAAAGTGATAGTGCGGGATCTCCTTAGGGCCTTGATAGGCTCACGAATGTCTTGGCCTCCCTTGCCGAGCCCTTGACCAAGAGTAAAACCCTATCCGGCCTTGATTTTCCCTATCATGATTGCAGCACTTGACATTTTGGGGACAAGGGGTGGAGTCCCTCGAGTCTTGTGTATAGTAGACATGAGTTCAAACGATTGATAGCTAGATTCATTCTTGCCACTAGGCTCAACATAAGGAATAGCCGTCTCGTGGTAGATAAAATGGTCTTCTTCTTCACAGACCGTAACCAATTTTCCTTTAACCATGAACTTTACATTTTGGTGGAGATTTGAGGGTATTACTCTAGCAACATGGATCCATGGGCAGCTTAAGAGGAAATTGAATGCAGTGGGAGATATCCATCACTTGGAACAAAATTTTGAATATGGTTGGACTTATTTGAACATCAAGCTCAAATTCACCCACCATTTCCTTTTTTGTCCCATCGGATGCTCAAACAGAAGTCCTGGCTGCTTGGATCTGAGACGTCTCTATTTTAAGACAACAAAACATTGCTAATAGACATATGTTTAGAGTGGATCCATTGTCTATCAATACTTGAGCGACATGGGAGGCGTGGCACTTGACTGATATGTAGAGGCCTTTGGTGTGTCCTCTACCTTCCTTGGGGATCTTTTCATTAGAAAACGCCATTTGATCTTTTAAAATGATGGCCTCGACAAACTCCTCGAGTTTGTCATGCCCAATCATTTTAGGAACATGTACTTCACTAAATACTTGCATCAGGGATTTTTGGTGCTTGACACACGTCTGAAGTAATTCTTGTAGAGGGATTTGGGCTGGTAATTTTCGTAATTGTTCCACCACATTATATTCGTTGGCTTTGATTACAGCCAGGAACTCCTTGGCTTCTTCATCAATGACAGTTTTGGCAGGTTGTGTATTGGCTTGAGCATAGGTTTGCCTAGACCTCGTGACTAAGCCAATGCCAAGGTCGTAAGACCAAGGAACTACATTGTTGCTTTCATATTTATAGGGTTAGGGGATTTCAATAATTATATGTGCCTCTTCCGTTGACGGTTGTGGTGTAGCTCATTTTTCATCTAAGATGCCTTCAAGTGGGGTGGAATCTATCTTTTCCTTCCTCGTGTTTAGTGCAGCAAACTCTTCATCCTAATCGATAACGACTTGTGAGATAGTAGAGACCATGCCAGTGTGGTTGGCATATATAATCATTCCCGCCTCCATCATTCTTGATACATTTTCTTTGTTGTTGAGGATGGTACTTCATTTCCTAAATAATGCCCAGCCTTTACTAGCCCTCGATAGATGTCGACGGTGTGTGCTTTGATGTTTCTAATTCGGCCAGTGTTGGAACTGAATATTGTGTTTACTTTGTTGGCGTGATCAAGGAGTGGATTGCTCTGGACATTTGGTTTGGTGATTTGGAATGAAAAGGCTTTAGGATCTAGTAGGTCTTGGACCCAATGCTTTAGGACATAGCAATCGTCAGTGGAGTGACCAATCTCTCCCATGTGATAGTCGCATTTCTCAGAGGGATTATATGTAGAATAACGCTCAAGATTTGGTCACTTCGGCTCAGCAGAGAGTAATTCCTTCTTTTGGAGAATAAACAAGACTTGGGATAGGGGTCTAGGGAGAAGAGTGAATTGTCTTCTAGTACCTTGTGATTGACTAGAGAACTGACCCCCTCCTCCTTGTTGTCTAGTGGAAACTTGAATTGTCGAAATGCGATCATGATTTGTTGATAATAGACTACATTAATATCAGCTTTAGGTCCCTTCTCTTTCTTTAGGGCAAGTTTTTTGCTTGTGGAGGTTGGCCCATTAAACCATCCATCTCTTAGTCCTGTCTCAATTTGTTCTCCTACTAGAATGAGTTGATTAAATGATTCGACGATCATGGTTACCATTCGATTGTGATACTCGTAGGGGAGAATTTTGATAAACATTTTTCTCAACTTAAAATCAATTGGTTTTGGACTAATTTGGGCGGCCTCCATCTAATGGCATATTCCGTGAATGACTCGGACTTTTTCTTCTCCATACATTCAAGGTCCTCTCGAGAAGGAGTAATCTCCATTATGAACTTGTAATGTTTGAGAAATGCCTCACTCACCTCGCCCCACGTTTCGAGAAGGTTCATATTCTTCGTGATGTACCACCTTAAGGCAAGGCTTACCAGATTTGATTGGAACAACTGAATCATCAATGGTGCATTATTGACGTACTAGGTCATTCAAACCAAGTACATTTGCAAATGAGCTCTCGGGCAGGTTGTGCCATCATATTTCTCAAACTTGGACATTTTGAATTTTTCCAGCATTTTGACATTGGAATAGATGGAGAGGTTCATTGGAGTAGGATTTTGGAGGCCTTACAATTGTTACAGCCTCTCCTCAAGCTTCCTGAGGCATTTGTCATGCTCAATCTTAGACAAACTGTCAAGTTTAGCTCTCTCAATTGTGATTTGGTGTGGATCATCCTCCAATTTGGGAATGTTATTGTCGGTATCTCTACCTTGATCACCCCTGATGGATGATTGTGGTAACAATACTTCGATTGAGGTCACCCGAGGGGGGGGGGGGAGAACAAGTTTGCCCTGGATGGAGTCTATCTACTTTAATAGTTGTTGAAGCACATTAAAGACTTGCTTCATTTCGCTTTCGACAACCGCAACACGGCTTGGTACATTCTCTTCAGCCATTCTTGCTTTTGATCAGCGAATGTGACTGTGTCGTAATTACCCTCATTGCACAAAATGAGAAGAACATGAGCGGGGGAAATAGATAGAACATTGGCCCATGGCAAAGGGTCAAGTCATTTTTATTTATCAAAGGAGGATTACAAAACACTAAATAAGACTCCTTAAACATGGAGCAGACAAAGCATAAAAGATAGAAAGTAGATGAAACAATCCTGAATATCCACACTAGAAGACAAGGTCACCTTTTTTATATGCAATGGGAAGTCCTAGTCCTGCGAAGCCGATTGTTCTTTCGAACTAGCTCCAATACATGTTTGTTACTCATCTCCAAACTTCCTTCAAGAGACTCAAACTGTTATAGCTTAGTGAATTTATCAACTACGTTAGGGATCACCGGTTGTAGCTCCTTGGGATCCTATGGTTCAGAATGTAGAACGTGGATGCATGATGGGCTTTCTCCTATCCCCAAAGCGTTATGGGTATGACAATCGTTTCAATGTGGCATTTACTCCATGCATTATGGATTATACGAATTTCATCTAAGTAGTCATAACCCACATGGTTGAAGAGGACTCGGAACAATCCTGATTGACCGGTGGCGGGATTTCTTAAAGAGCCTTGTACTAACAAGCCACCTAATATGGTAATATGAAGTGGTCTCTAAAAGACCCAATTGTGGGATGGGGTCATAATATTCAAGCAGAAAGCACGCTTCTCCTTTATTGAACCATTTAGCTTGCCATAAGAATGCCTCGGGAAGAGGGTTCCTTAGGAAGTTAATCCAATGAGAGTATTCCTTGTTGGGGGAGTATTTTTCTAAGATTTGAAACCTTCGTAGTGGGTGCTTGAAATTGTTGATTTCAAATATTTGCATAAGGTGCCAAACCCTTTTATATGGGAAAAGAACCACATCTGTAAAATGTCCAGGGCAACTCTCATGATTTTTTCTTTATTTTCTTCGAAACAATTGATGGACAAAAATGTTTATGCTAAAACCGTGTTTATATATCCTAGCCCAATATCGACTTGATTTACCACCCATGCAATCAAAGGATTTTTGGCATTCTTTCATTGAGGAAAGACGCTAAATCTAAAGAATGCTAAGAGGAAGATCTTGTTTTTCTGGGCCATTGGTTGTTTTTCAAAATATTCAGTCAAAGATGATAGTGGGAAAGTATCATTGTTGGCTTTAACAATTCCCTTTAGTAAATGAGTTCTTAAAAATCGTGCTAGACTAATCACAAGGTTGATGCCCGTCGGTGGCCTAACAAGCTCCTTTCCTAGGGGCACTCCTATGGCGAGACCATACTCCTCTAGAGTTGGAGTTAGTTTAAATTTGTCGAATACAAAGGTGGATGTTTCAGGACACCAGAAATGTGGTATTGCCTGCATGACCCGGAGTGGACATTTATTTGGAGCAATGGAAGGAGATGACCGATCTTTACTTCAACACATTTTTGGCTAAGCTGATCTAACTGGTCCCACCATCTGAGGAGCTCTTCCTTGGGAGTAGGAATGAATTGGATATCGGCTCTTCCCATCGCATATAAAACTGGGACTTATATGATTAACCCATATTGCCATGAGTCAATAAGTAAACTGAGTAAAAAAAAGAAAAGAAATTATTTTACTTTTAAAGAAAATGGCACGCACATAGACATGCACATGATATGTGCAGCTCGATGTTTAACTGAGAAAGTTTGTTGAAATGATAAGGATGTCTACCTGTCACAGTCTCACGTTGGCATTATACCCTCTTAATCTTGGTTCTACCTAAAGAAATTTGGGTAAAAGAAAGGTAATCTCTACATTATGGTCCTGCATTCAAGGTTGTATCTTTCTTAACACCTGAGATAGCTAGTATAAGCACCTAGAGGGGGGTGAATAGGTGCACAAACAAATTCTCGAGATACGGAAGCGATTCTAATAAAACGATAGAAAGGAAAATACGATCAAAGTAAAGTGAAGTTAGGGAAGAGAAAATTGAACACAAGATTTATAGTGGTTCGGCTTATCCAAGCCTACGTCCACTCTTCCGCACTGACAGCCCACCGGCTGGATTTCACTATGAACAAAAGAGAAGTTACAGCACAGCTTTTCCTTGATTCAACAGTGTAGATGATCTACCACACTTCCTCAAGGTTTCTCACGAATATAGACTTTCTTTTGTTTACACGATTTTGCTCAACAAATGAATTGACTAAGAATAAAGAGCTTCAGACTTTGGAATTCTTCTATCGTGCACATACTCGAACAACTGGAACGTCTTCCTTATATACTCCTTCATGCCATCATACCCGTTGGCACTTACCAAAGGAATTCCTCCAATCTACTCGTTGGATGGAATCAATTAGGAAGATCATTCGATCTATTAAAGGAACATGTCGATAGCCCATCAATCATGTTCGCCCATACAATCAGGATCTCGGTTTCCATAAGTAGAACCTTCCAAGTATACTTTGCCAATCATCGGATCCTTAATCTTCGAATCAATTATGATCAAACAAAGGATTCCTTTATGTCATATCCAGCCAAGAGATCTTCTCCAGTCGATAAGGTCACATCCTTAATGAAACATCCAGTTCTGGATAGCCTTTCTTCAACGGATTAGAAACTGTCAATGAGGATAGACTTTGAGTCTTGAGTCCGGCTGTCGGAGGTCTTCGGACTTTAAATAGCGAGTCGGCAAGCCTTCAAACTAGGCTCGATGGAAACGTTTTGTCAACTTCAAAACACTTCAAGAAGATTTCTCCAACAATCTCCCCCTTTTTGATGGTGACAAAACTTTCCGCAGATTTGGAAAACTTTGACCGCAAAACATTTCTCAAACACATATGCATATCTTATAAAGATAAATGGCTAAATGAATAACACTAGAATGCAACCACAGAAAATAGGTTAGTCCAGTATGCAATAAAGCCATCCATAAGATATCAATAGTAGTTAATAAGCAGTCAAATCCAAATCCCAAATTTAGTCCACATCCAGACACACATGACTCACAAGTCAAGTTAAAACAAACCACAAACCAAACAAGCCAAAAGTTCGACAAATTTAAGTTCAAAGTTTTTCAAGTCTCGCAACTCTCCCCTTTTGTCGGCATAAAACAGATTGAGATGAAAATGGAGTCAAGAATGCTTGGGAACACGAACAAGCTGGAAATCTCCCATCGACTGAACGATGCCTTCTAGCCTTTTCAAGTCTTCCTTCAGTTGTGCAACATCCTCACCCTTAGCATTAGCCTGAATCTGAAGAGAAAGGGCTTGGATTTGATCATTCAATGAACCCGAAGAAACTTGTCCGCATTCCGCAAGTTCCGAACTTCACATCTCAATGCATATATCTGACCTTGCATCTCCAAGAGAATATCCATAACTCTGCGAAAGTCTACTGAATTGTCAGTCTGCGTACTGGCGTTGGCACGATCTGATGGAGTAAATGCAGATGATGGTAGATCAGCATAATCACGCAGATTTGGCGAAGAAACATCATGACCTTCCTTAGGAAACTGAGAGGCATAAATATCCTTTGGATCTCTTTGGGGATCGTGACTCCCTCCTGGTTGCGGGATTTGAGGACATTCCTCTTTTCTCTTGGTCTCCCCCTCTGTTCATGCCTTCAGGTGGAGAGTGCTCCTCATGTTCTCCTTCTTCTTGATCTCTTTTCTCTTCTACTTCTTTTTCAACTCTCTCTTTCTCAGCATCTCTTTCTTCTTCTTCTCTTTCCTCCGTTTCTTTTTCCTCTGCTTCTTTCTCTGCTTTTTCTTCTGTTTGCTGTTCTGACTCTTTCTCTTGAACGGATCAACTGAGATTCTTCAAAGCAGAAATAGTGATGTTTTCCTCATCATCTTCATCCTCAACGAGGAGAGCTCTTCTTCTCTTGGATGGAGCATCCATGGGCTCCTTCCCTTTTCTTTTTCCTACAGAAGAGAATTGATGATATTTGACTGAAGTCTTCTCCTTAAATTTCTCCAATGCCTTGCTTAGTTCCTTCAGACGCATCTTGGTCACCATTTTCAGTCCTACCACCATATGATCGCACGATCGAGCACAAAGAATTTGCGGAGGCTGAATGTTCAGATGTCTGAATAACTTCGTCACAAGTCCTGGATAAGGAAGTTGACCTATGTCCTTCATCACGGCTCTATACATATGGAACATAACAGTGTGCGGAAGCGAAAACCTTTTCCCAGTGATGATTGCATACATTAGCTTTGCCTCTGAACTTGAGACATCAGTCTTGGAAGTTGATTTCGGTCTGAGACAATTGATTACAATTTTGTGCAGCAAGATGTTGAATGCACTCATCCTTGAGTAGGAAATATTTTCATCTGTTCTCTTGTCCTTAACAAGTTCTAGTGTAGTACAAGCAATAGAAACTTTGATCCGTTGATATCTTCCTCTCTCAACTCCTAACACATCTGCCAACATATCCATATCCACTACAAAGTCTTGATCTTTGACACTGAAGGAAAATCTATTCGCATCCAAGAAACTAAGATTTGAATAGAAATATGCAGTTAGTTGAGGATAGGCCTCTGAGGTGTCGGAGCAGAATTTTTCAAGTTGAAGATGATCGAACTTTTCCCTTAAGTTCACATTCACAGTATCCAGAAAATCAAAATCCACACTCCTAGGGTTTATCACCCCACGCTTCAGCAATTTTGAGTATAGATCCTTCTGTTCCTTTGATCTAAACAACTCTCCCATTTTTCCTCGAATTTCCGCCGCAACTCCCATTCTTGGTTGAAATTGGCTGTATAATTTGTCATCATCATTTCCATCTACCGGATTAATTCCCCAATCTCGAGGATCACTTGGGATATTCGCAAGGTTTTTTCTGCCACCCCTTTACGAGCAATTCCCAAACTTTCCATTTTTCGCAAAAAGATATATTCATTTCCATATCATTTGTCTTTAAGAAAATCATCGACATAGTTCAATGGAGTACTAGTCCCTTTTAAAGCAAGATATAGCTTATAAATAAAAGAGGGCATTTGAACTCTTACAGGGTCTGCATCTTAAATGATTTCTTCATTTTGATGATGATCAACATCTTGACGACTAGATGGAGGAGAATGACGCTGCTGAGAATGTTGTGGGCTCTGCTGCTGATTTGGAGACACTTCTTCTTCAGTGAGATCGAAGTGCATAGGCCCCTCACTCATTCGCCGTGGTCCCCTGCTTGCAATCCTCGAAGACTTTCTTGAAGACGACATCTTTCTTAGTCTTTGAAAGATTCCTTGCTTGACTTTCCCAAGAAAGATGACAACGTTTTCGAAGATTAAACAAGAGAAGAAAACAGGAATGAAAGATTAGTGCTTTTTAGGGTTTTGGAGTTAAGCGAAGAGAAACTGACTGTATATAAGACAGTCGAAAGGAGGGGATACCAATCGTCGTAATGGAAAGTGAAAAGATGCCTTAAAAAAAATAACTGCCTTTTTCGAAAAATGGTCATTTCAAAATAACTCATTTTTTTTACAGGAAACGATGCAATAATCTCGTCAATTAAAGATAGCGGTTGAGATAACAATAATCAAACACGGTTGATAAACGTACCTTTTCAAGATGAGATTAGAGAGAGAAAATAACTTGCAATCAAAGTCTTGCAGTTAAAGTCTTATTTGACTGAGTCTGAGAGTCTCTAGACTTTAACTTCTTCAAACCTCAAAATGTTGAGTGGGAACGGATAATTTCAAATTGATTTTTCTCCAAAGGCTTTATAAATATATCCGCCAGTTGGTTCTTTGAGTCAATAAACTGGATCGTAATTTCTCCATTTTGAACATGATCTCTAATGAAGTGATGTCGAATCTCTATATGCTTTGCTCTTGAGTGAAGAATTGGATTTTTGGTGAGATTGATTGCGCTGGTGTTGTCACATTTAATCTCCGTTCATGAATCTTTAATTCCAAAGTCTCTTAGCTGTTGTTTTATCCACAGAATTTGTGAACAACAACTTTCGAGAGCTACATATTATGCTTCTGCTGTAGAGAAAGCTACTGTACTTTGCTTCCTTGAAAACCAAGACACTGTCTTGCCTCCAAGTAGTTGACAGGTACCTGAGGTGCTCTTTCTATCAACTCTGCATCCGGCTAAGTCTGCATCTGAGTACCAGAGAAGAGTAAAGTCTCCCTTTTTAGGATATCAAAGACCGAAGCTTGAAGTTGATGCAATATATTTGATAATACGCTTTGCATCATTTAAATGTGATTCTTTAGGGTCTGCTTGAAATCTGGCACAAATGCAAACACTAAACAAAATGTCAGGTCTAGAAACAGTAAGATAAAGAAGTGAACCGATGATACTCCTGTATAACTTTTGGTCGACTTTCTTTCCTCCTTCATCTTTATCTATCTTCAAGGAGCTTGACATTGGTATATCGGCCTTTTGCAATTGTCCAGTCAAACTTCTTCACAATATCATTAGCATATTTTTCTTGATGAATAAAAGTTCCTTCCTTCAGTTGTTTCACTTGAAGTCCAAGAAAGAAGGTTAACTCACCCATCATGCTCATTTCAAATTCATCCCGCATAGTCTTAGAGAATTTCTTGCACGAGACTTTCATTAGAGGATCCAAAAATAATATCATCGACATATATTTGAACAAGTAGAAAACTCTTGCTTTCTCTTTTAATGAAAAGAGTAGTGTCTACTTTACCTTTAACAAATCCATTTTCAATTAAGAACTTACTCAGTCTGTCGTACCAAGCTCGAGGTGCTTGTTTTAAGCCATATAAAGCCTTTTTGAGTCTGAATACTGAGTCTGGTTTCCTTGGGTCTTCAAACCTAGGAGGTTGTTCCACGTAGACTTCCTCTTGGATGAATCCATTTAGGAATGCACTTTTGACATCCATTTGGAATAACCTGAAATTCTTATAACAAGCAAAAGCAAGTAATAATCGAATTGCTTCTAACCTTGCTACTGGTGCGTAAGTCTCGTCATAGTCTATCCCTTCTTCTTGTGTGTATCCCTTGGCCACGAGTCTTGCCTTGTTTCTTATAACTTTTCCTTTCTCGTTCATCTTGTTCCTGAAAACCCATTTAGCTCCAATAACAGATTTACCTTTTGGTTTAGGAGTCAATTCCCAGACATCATTAATGCTGAATTGCCTGAGCTCTTCTTGCATAGCTTCAATCCAGCTTTCATCAAATAAAGCTTCTTCTATGCTTTTGGGTTCTATTTCAGAAACAAGAGCCACAGCACTAGATTCTTCGCGCCTTTTGGATCTTGTGCAAATTCCTTCATTGATGTCACCAATAATAAGATCTTTGGGATGACTGGACTTATGTTTCCAGTTGCTGGTTAATTTGTCAGATTGATGGTCACTTCCTTCACTTGAATCTTCAACAGTCACTTGTTGCTGATCCTTCAAAGTCTGAGCTATTTTAGACTTTGCATAGAGTCTTGGAATTTAACATTCATTGATTCTTCCACTGTTTGAGTCTTCTTGTTGTAGACTCTGTACACTTTGCTTGTGGTTGAATATCCAAGGAAGATGCTTTCATCTAACTTTTCTTCAAACTTACCAACTCGATCATTTGCATTTTTCAGTATAAAACATTTGCATCCAAATACATGAAAATATGAAACAATAGGCTTCTTTTCTTTGAATAGTTCATAGGGGTTTTTTTTTCCAAAATAGGCTTTAGAAAACCTCTATTTATAATGTAACATGTTGTAGAAACTGCTTCAGCCCAAAAATGTGAAGAGATGTTACTTTCAATTAAAAGAGTTCTAGCCATTTCTTGAAGTGATCTATTCTTTCTTTCCACAACTCAATTTTGCTCTGGAGTATATGGAGAGGAGAATTCATGCTGAAAACCAGATTCATCACAAAATTTTGTAAAATCATGATTTTCAAACTCACCTCCATGATATGTTCTTATACTCGAGATAACATACCCTTTTTCATTTTGAACCTTTTTAGCAAACTTTTCAAAGTAAGAGAAAGTTTCAGACTTACTTGCCAAGAAATATACCCAAGTAAATTGTGAAAATCAGACTTTTGGTATGATAAATTGGGTAGACCACGAACAAGCTTCTTTGCTGAGATTTTGGCTATTTGCTTCATATTGACGTGCCCAAGCTTTATGTGCCATAAGTTTGATTCGTCTTGGATTGAGATTAAACATTGTGATTCATCTGGTTTCACATCCAAGAGGTAGATATTTCCATGTCTTCGACCCATGAATGACTGAGTAGAATCTTTACTAATTCCTGAACATATTCCCTCTTGAAAGTTGATTTTGAAACCAGTATCACATAGCTAACTAATACTGAGCAAATTGTAATTAAGCCCTTCCACTAAGGAAACATTGCTGATTGTGAGATTTCCAATCTTTATAGTTCCAAATCCCACGATTTTTCCTTTGCTGTTTCCTCCAAAAGAAACTTTTCCACCATTTACTCGAACAAGCTTTATGAAGTAATTTGAGTCTCTTGTCATGTGTCTTGAGCATCCACTATCTAGATACCATTTTACCTTTTTCTTGATAGTGACCTGCATTTAAAAAAGAAACTTAAACCTTCCTTGGTACCCATATTTTCTTGGGTCCATTGGTGTTAGTATCATATGCGGTTTTTGCCCATACCTTTTTAACATGTTTCCAAATCATAGGACAATCTTTTTCAAAATGATCTACATTTTTGCACTTTGAGCATTTGAGAGCATTGCAACCTACTGGTTTTACAAAGATCCTTTTAAAATGATTTTTGTAAGCATCTCTTGTGGGTCTTTGTTTGATTCGTTCATTTACTTTAGGAAAATCAATTAAAGGAATGGTTTCCGCAGTCATTCCCAAACCAGATTTATTGAAATAAGGTCTTTGAACAGAGAGAATTTTTTCCAGTTTCTTAGATCCTATAGAAAATCTTTTGGAAATGTTTGAGATATCACTTTTCAAGAATGCATTTTCTTTTAAAAGATTATCTTCACTTTCTTTAAGAGAAGAAACATTCTTGTCTAAACAATTCACTTTTTCTTTCAAAATATTTTCCTGTTGTTTTAGAGCAAAATTTTCCTTCTTGAGTTCGGAAATTCTTTTAAGAGAAGTCTTAAGACTAAAACACAATTCATCAATGTATTTTGAAACCTTAATAGGGATTTTGAAGTTACTTACCTCAAATTCGCTTTCTGAATCTGAATCTGTCTCGGAATTTGAATCTGAATCCGATTGTGCCATCAGACATATATTGGCATAATCATCATCACTTTCTTCACACTCTGTATCACTCCATGTTTCAGCTTTAAGAGCTTTTCGGTTCTTTTCAGTTTTTCCTTTCTTCTTCCTCAGAAGAGGACAGTTGGGTCTGATGCGTCCCTTTTTCTTACATTCAAAGCAGACTACATCTTTGTTTGATTCACCATCCTCAACAGACTTAGTCCGTTGCTTTTGAAAACTTTGTTTCTTTGGATTGAATCTTCTTCCTTTTGTTCAGCTTTCTGAATCTTCTTATCATGAGAGCAAGTTCCTCATCATCCATATCGTCTTGAGAATCGTAACATCGAATCATCATTAGATTTTAATGCAATGGATTTCTTACCTTTAGGGTCTTCGTCTTCATTGATTCGTTCCACTTCATAAGACTGAAGAGTCCCAACCAACTCATCAATAGATAGTGGCATGATTCTTTAAATCTCTCTGATTGAGGTCTTTATATGGTTCCAATCCTTAGAGAGTCCACGCAGTAGTTTGTTTACTTTCATGGGATCAAAAATTGGTTGACCTTGATTTTCAAGACCGTTCACAATATCTGTAAAACGACTAAACATATCAGTTATAGATTCTCCTAGTTTCATTTTGAAGGCTTCATATTGGCCGAAGCGAATGTTGATTCTAGTCTCTTTCACTCGATCGGTTCCTTCATAGGTAATATGTAGTCTATCCTAGACTTCTTTGGCTGTAACACAAGAAGATATTCTGTTATATTCAGTAGGGGATAAAGCACAATATAAGGAATAAATTGCTTTTGCATCAAGAGCTTGTCTCTTGATTATCTCTTCCTGAGTCATTTCGCTAGACTCAACAGCATCTTTTCCTCTTTCGAGACGGATGTAGCTTTAGGAATGATTCCTTTTTCTACAACGTCCCATTCCAGAGGATCCTTTGATCTTAGGAATGCTTTTATCTTGTTTTTCCATATGTTGTAATCATTTCCATGAAAGTAAGGTGGTCTGGTATTGCTTTGCCCTTCTACCAGCCTTGGAGCCAACGTACTAGCCATGGATCTTTAACTCTGAAGTAAAACACTTCAAACAAAGTGAGTACACAGGCTCTGATACCAATTGAGATAGCTAGTATAAGCACCTAGAGGGGGTGAATAGGTGCACAAACAAATTCTCGAGATACGGAAGCGATTCTAGGCAAACGATAGAAAGGAAAATACGATCAAAGTAAAGTAAAGGTTAGGAAAGAGAAAATTGAACACAAGATTTATAGTGGTTCGGCTTATCCAAGCCTACGTCCACTCTTCCGCACTGACAGCCCATCGGCTGGATTTCACTATGAACAAAAGAGAAGTTACAAAGCACTGAGCTTTTCCTTGATTCAACGGTGTAGATGATCTACCACACTTCCTCAAGGTTTTTCACGAATATAGACTCTCTTTTGTTTACACGATTTTTCTCAACAAATGAATTGACTAAGAACAAAGAGCTTCAGACTTTGGAATTCTTCTATTGTGCACATACTCGAACAACTGGAACGTCTTCCTTATATACTCCTTCATGCCATCATACCTGTTGGCACTTACCATAGGAATTCCTCCAATTTACCTGTTGGACGGAATCAATTAGGAAGATCATTCGAGCTATTAAAGGAACATGTCGATAGCCCATCAATCATGTTCGCCCATACAATCAGGATCTCGGTTTCCATAAGTAGAACATTCCAAGTATACTTTGCCAATCATTGGATCCTTAATCTTCGAATCAATTATGATCAAACAAAGGATTCCGTTATGTCATATCCAGTCAAGAGATCTTCTCCAGTCGATAAGGTCACATCCTTAATTAAACATCCAATTCTGGATAGCCTTTCTTCAACGGATTAGAAACTGTCAATGATGATAGACTTTGAGTCTTGAGTCTGGCTGTCCGGAGGTCTTCAGACTTTAAATAGCAGAGTCTGCAAGCCTTCAGACTAGACTGATGGAAACGTTTTGTCAACTTCAAAACACTTCAAGAGGATTTCTCCAACAACACCATCCTAAAATATCCCTGTGGCAACCCAGGTCCGACGGTGGGGTTGTGTGTGCTACGTGTAGTGCTAAAATATTGAAATATGCATAGTAGTTTATAATCATAAAATATTTTATTTTAACAAAATTAGAAATAGTCCTTAAATTACTAGCCTGCACAAAAAAAAAAATACCCATGTTAGGAAAACAAGACAAAAAGGCGTAAGTCCACATAAATCAGTCCTCAGCGAAATTGCCAAGCTACTGCAACCTCCTTTTGTTGGGCGCCCTTATGCACAAGCACGAGGCTAATGGCTCGCTAAGTCTATTATGCTTAGCTTGGGTTCTTTCAAGCCCACCAATTACGACTTATGATTCAAGTTTTTGACTTGCAAATCAATTTTAAATAGAAGTTGTCTCTAATCGATTTTGGGGTGGATCGATTAGAAATCCAAATAAAATATCGAGAGAAATATTTCACTCTTGCGCAACTAAAGAAACTAGGATTGAGGACTTGATTACACTAGTTAATCATTAATGTCATTTCGGTATCTAATCTTGTTTAAATTCTAAGGCTTTTTGAATTTTCAAAGGATTTTTCCATGCATTTGTAGAAAAAAAAAAAAAAAGACATCTCTTAGGCTTTTTCTAATTTTCTCGGAAATATAAATCATTTTTTATTTTTTTTTATTTTTGGGAAAATGTAAAATATTTTTGGTTTTATTAATTTTTGAAAAATAAATTATTTTTTATTTTAGATTTTTATTATTATTTTAAACAGGAAATAAAATGAAAATATACAGACCCGAATTGGTCAAACTCGGATGTTGGCCGAGTCACGCTTCCCCAACCCAAACAACACGCATGCCTTTTGCCCTCATTTTTAATTTTTCTTTCTTATTTTCTTTTGTCAATTCCATATTCCTTATTTTCTTAGGGCGTGCATGGTTGTATTCTTTTGTTTTGTTTATGAACAAAAATTTTGTTTTTTTTTTTGTTCGGGAACAAAAAAAAGAATAGAAACGAGTTTATTTGTATTTTTGTTCAAAATCTGTTTTTTTGTTCCCGGAACAAAATTGGAATGGAAATAAAAAAAAAAAATTATTTTTGTTCCAAAAATACTTTTAAAGAACAAATTTTCTCTCTCCTTTCTTTTCTTATCTTTTTTTCTTTTTCTTTTCTTCTTTGGCTAGTCGTCGGCCGACAACCAGCTGTCGAGGCCGGCGGCGGCCAAAAGAAGAAAAAAAAAAAAATAAAGAAAAAATGAAAAATAAAATAAAAATATTAAAAAATTAAAAGAAACAAAAAAAGAATATAAATTTACCAAACGTGTTTATTTATTTTTTATTAGGAATAAGTTTACCAAACGCATCTTTCTGGTCAAAAATTGTTCCTAACGAAATAATTTTTTCTATTTTTATTTCCTAACAAAAACTATTTCTATTAGGAGAACAATTTTTAAACAAAAAACAAACAAATGCACCCTTATTTTCTTATTCTTTTTTTGTTTCACGTGTTCTTCTTTTGGAAGACCCCTCTGCACAAGTTAGTTTCAACGAGAGAGGGAGAGACCTATTTTGTCTTTTATCATGCCGTCCTTTCTCATTTTTTGTACTTCTCTTTGTTTTTTCTTTTTCCCTTTATTCCTCTCCTCTCTCTCTCTCTCCATGTTGTCAGACTAACAAGTGATAAGCCCCATCTTTTGTACTTCACGGACCAGGAGACAACAAATAGCCCCCATCCCCTTTTTCTTTTCGTTCTCTTATTTTTGTTTTCTTTCTCTTTTAGTCTTCACCTCTCTCTCCCTGAGTCTCTCGGGTCTCTCCTTCCTTCACACCAAACGACCAACACACTGCCGACCTCACTTTCCCTGATGATCGTCCATTCAAACGTTAAAAGAAAGGGTTTGGACTTAATTAAGAAAATAACATATATATTAAAAAAAATCAAGAACGAGGGAGCCATGCCCAACCACTACCGCCACACTTCAGCCTTTCCGGCCAAGAACCAGTCGCTGTTGGAACCATGAAGCGTGCTGATAATGACCACGAAACGAGGTAGACCGAGCAGAAAGATGGTTGTGGGGATCTACCAAACGTATTCGACAAACCACGAACATCAAAGAAAACGGACGAGGAAACAAGAACCAATGCATATGTTTCGGTCAGGCATTTCATCGAATGCATGGGTTGCAATGGTGAATGGGGGTTAGAAACGGCGGCAACAGGCTTGAATTCGAATCAGGATTCAAAGTAAATGACACCCGAGACTCTACAAACGTAGCCCGCACCTAAATGAGGTTGGAAACTCACATGACCCGAATGACCGCAACTTGGCCAACGGATGAAGGAGAGTGCGAAAACAAGATACTATAGGCATTCAGTTGAAGGAGCCCTACCCAGCTCGGCGACGTCAGACGGCGGACAAGCTCGAGAGATCGGGCTACGTCCGCCCGCCTCGCTCGTCTCCCGGTCGGGATCCTCGGGAAACTGACACCAAAAAAACGAGACAAATCCAAACGGAACCTACCACGGCTTTGGTGCGAACAAAGCGTGACAACAGCCGGCAACTCTCCCTTCAGTCTACCCTTACTCGCGACTCTCAGCTCACCCTTTCAACCTCTCCTCAAATCTGGCCTTTCTCTCTCTGGCTTGCTTACTCTCGAGCCTCCCCTGATGTCTCTCGGGGGAAGTTCTTTGAGTTTGTTACCTCCCCGAACTGAGCTCACAACCCGCCTATTTATAGGCGAGGAGGGTTCGGTCGACAGAGGAACTTTGGCCATCGGTCCTTGGCTGGCTGGCCGGACTCTCTTGGCTGAATCGGTGTCCTATCTCTTCTTCTTCACGGAGGCATGCTTGGCATTGAAGGCGGGCATTGATGGTGCCTGAGAAACATCTGTCCGTCGCTTATCTACCCTCTTCTCTCTGCTGTAGGTAGTCTGCACCTGTCTCTTGTTCTCTGCATGTATGAGTTGTAGAGAAGAGGAAGGTACGAGGAAGGAGGAGGTGCAAGGGCCGGGCCTAGGGAAAATTAATGGTGGAATGGGCCGGGCCACGCGTGGGGAAGAAGAAGGAAAAGGGGGGAGCTGGGCGTGAAGGCCCAGCCCCCGCGGGCTTTTCTTTTTTTATTTTTTCTTAAATGTATACATAATTCTATTTATCCGAAATAAGGTAAGAAAAAGGAAAAAAAAAATTTTAAAAAAAAATTAATGGATGCATATAAAAACTAAAATCTAGGTGATGCGAAAATTATTTTTGTTAGGGCCAAATTGGTCCCTTATTTTCTTGTGCAATTTAATTTAAAATACATAGCCAAAATTTAGGTGTGAACATATCAACTCGAGAAACACCCAAATTAATAAGATAAATGAACGGAAACTCATTTTGCTAAAATTCATAGATCTATTAACCCACCATAATTACAACAACGTCGAGCTGTGCGCTAACTCCTTCTGAGCTTTTCTCTGGACACGAAGATGGCCTAGCGGACTTCTTTTTCGTTTTGTACATGCCAATTCCGCAGCTTGTCAGCACCAGCGGAGTGGTCGAGATCAGGCCAGAGGAAACAATCAGGCCGAGCCCTCTAACCACTACAAGTCTGAAGGCGAAGTTCAATCAAAACATTTCAAACTAGACTTAAATCAAAACAAGACTTAAAAATTACACGTATTAAAAGTCCGTATCGAAATAAATTACAACCGAGGCAATTAAGATGAAAAATAAAACAGGTTATAATATAAATTCAAAGCACAGTAATCACAAATTGAGATCAAACACAGGAGATTCGTGCTCTTAAAGGAAAGTGCTCAAGCAAGAAATCGTGCTGCGCTCGTGGTTTGAAGTTGCAAATACACTTGGCAAGATAGACACTGGGCCCAAGTCAACGAACAATTAGTTTTCTCTTGCAATTGAATTAATCAAAAGACCGGAAAAAGTTCAAACTTCTACTTTCAACATCCATGAGAAAGGACTAGCTTTGAAGGATGGATTGTTTGCCTCATGGATTCAAAAAATTATTGGGGCTAAGACAACAATGTAGAGTAGAGTAAATACGTTATTATAAAGAGGCCTAAACTTTTTCGTAGAATGCTTGCAAATGTCACTTATTAGAGTGATAAACAGTTTGTGTAGATGCTGGTGCATCTATGCAGACTAGTGTCTAAGTAATTAGCAGTCTCTTACAATTGAATTAATCAAAACATTGGAAAAATAAGTTCACACTTTTACTTTTAAAATCCATGAGCGAGGAACAGCTTTGAAGAATATATTGTTTGCCTCATGGATAAAAAAAAATAAAAATGTAAGGGCTAACACAACAAACTAGAGTGGAGTAAATAGATTATTATAGACTTAAAACTTTTTTGCGGAAGGCTTGCAAATACACTGAAGTTGAACGAGAAATAATTGTGTAGATGTTGGTGCATCTATGTAGAAGGAGTGTCTAAGTCATTGATTGAAAAAAAAAAAAAAGGACAAACTTTTACTTCCAAAATCCACGAGCGAGGACCACCTTTGAAGGATGGATTGTTTGCCTCAAATCGTTGGCCATATTTTGTTTGATAAAATGGATTAAAGGCACGATTAAGAAATGATGCATGATATTATCAAATTTGAAAACTTGTTAACACGTGTTCTCAATTGATTGCCAAACTATGCTTACTATTAAGAAAAATTAGAGACCGCGTAGAGGCACACAAGGAAGAGCCCTCCTCGAAAGGCCCAAGTATGGGCATTTTGTAATTTTAGGATGATGAGGCTTGTTTTTATCCCCTTTTCTGATTTGATATGTGTATTAAAGATCTTTTGTATTTTGAACTGTTGGTGAAGCTAAATGACACAGAATCTGTTGGTTAGATCTGTGTAGTTTACAAGTTAATGATGCATAAATTCCTCTTAATTGTTAACCACCGTTACATAAGACTTTGGGTCAACATGAATTGGGTAATACATATTTTATGCTCTGTTTGAAAGTAACAACAGTAGGAGAGCAACCTCTAGAATTTTAATTTTTTTTTTTTATTTCTCCATGCTTCCTAGAATTTGTGTTGCATGGATGTAATGTTGTCGAGTTGTTATAATCCAACAAAGAACTTATTGCATGTGAAATAATTTGCTTAAATTGCTTATTTAGTGTGATAGTCGGCGATTGTGTATTTGTAATTTTAGATTTGGGAACTGTTGGAGGTGTGGATCTTGATTTGTTATGATTTGGATTTTGTGATTGTAATGCGTGTTTCTATTGTGCTTGGAGTACTAGTGAATGTTTTGCTTCAAAATTTAGTTGCTGGACGCTGAAATTATAAGCTGAGGGGTTTGAAACTGGAGAAAATTTTAGAGCGATGGTGTTGTGGTTTTGGTATGGAGAAGAATGTCTTGGAAGTGTAAGTGTTGTGATAAGTTGGTGCAATCACGCTCGTGGTTAATTTGTCAAATGGCTTAGGATTTTACGCACCCATTGTACCAGAATTTGGGCACTTGTAAGCTGAATTCAACTGGGAGCAAAGGACCTTTGTGATTTTGATAATATAGTGTGGTTACTTTTGGTGGAAAAGTTGAATAAAGTGTAGATTACATGTTCATATTTTATGAATTGTTACTTTTGACAAATAAGAAGCTTTTATTTTATTGTTACATTCATCTTCATTTTGCTTTAAAAAAAAAAAAAAACATGCTGGATCTTGGAATTGACTTTGGAAACCTATGACATGGTAAGCTCTGTGTCCAAGTTATGGCGCATAGATTCTAGATTCTAAAAATTAGAAACTCATATCGACGAGTTCTAAATTCTAAATAATGAGAAACTTGTACCAACGGGTAGGTTACAAGTTCCAAGTAGAACTTGTAAGAAACTTGGAATCACTCATTTTTAGTAGAGATACATATAATATGAGTATTTTTTTATGAAAGAGATTGAGTATTTCTGACCACACAAATCCATATATAGGACTACAAATATCTATCTATATGAATTCTAATATTTCTATGCTCCTTTTTGCATCTTGTTGCAACCTCTCTTTTTGGCGCCCACCTGCGTGTGCAAAGGATAATGGCTCGTCAAGTGTTATTAGTCTAACTTGAGCTTTCCTAAATTCACTAATTCACGACTTTTACTTAGATTTTTTAACCTACAAATCAATTTCAAATAGGAATCACCACTAATCGATTTATGGCTGATCGTTAGAAGCCCAAATGAAATATCATGAAAAATATTTCACTTATGTGCAACTAGAGAAATCGGGAGGATTTTATTATAGTAATTAATCACTAATGCCCTTCTAAACACTAATCTCGTTTAAACATCAAGTTTGATTTTTTTGGGTCCTTTTTTAATGCATTTAAAAATAAAAAAGATACCCAATGAAAACATCTTTCTGGCTTTTCCCTAATTTCAGAAATTTTTGAAAGATTATTTGTCACGAATCCGAGCAAAAGAAGAATGTGGGAATTTGTGTGGAGAGGAAAATTGTATGTACTTCATTCATTTCTGTATCTATTACAAGGATGTATATATCGTACAAGAAGACTCAATAAAAAAGTAAATAAATTCTTCTAATCTTTTTTGTCCTAAAATAATCACATCTCCTATCAATTATAATCAATACAAATCTTCAATCAAATCCTAGATCTTCAATCATATCTTCTTTCAACACTCCCCCTCAAGCTGGTGGCTTGTATATATCCAAGACACCTAGCTTGTTTAGAAGATATGTATGCTATCTCTGACAAAGAGGTTTAGTGAATATGTCCGCAGGCTACTCCGTGGTTCTAATCCCTCTCGTTTTGATGATCCATTCTTTGATCTTCTCTTGAGTAAAATGGCAATCAACTTCTATATGTTTTGTCCTCTCATGTAGTGGGGGATTCGCTACAAGCTTGAGTGCTGAATCATTATCACAAAAGAGTAATGTCGGACATTTAACTTGTACCCCAAGGTCTAGAAGTAAGCCTTGTAGCCATACTACCTCACAAACAGTCTTTGTCATAGATCAATATTCAGCTTCTGCTGATGACAATGATACAGTGGATTGTTTCTTTGTCTTCCATGAAAGTAATGACTCCCAAAATTTGATACAAAACCAGTGATTGATCTCTTGCTCATGGGACACGTAGCATGGTCCACATCACAATAGGCTATCGTCTCCATATTGCACTTTCTAGAAAGGAGTATCCCTAGTCCTAGACACTTCTTTGGGTATTTCACCACCTTTAGGGTTGCATTCATGTGTGATTGCTTTGGACTGTGCATGAATTGGCTAAGAGTCTATACTGCATAACAAATGTCCGGCCGAGTCATGGTGAGGTAGATAAGCTTTCCAACAAGTCTCTGATAGCTTGTCGGATCCTTTAACAGTGGATTATCAGAGGAAGATGTCCTAGCATCATAATCAACACTGGTCAACTTGGCATTCTGTTCAATGGGAATAACTGCCAGTTTGCACCTTGATAACCCCGCTTCTGATATAATGTCCATCACAAATTTTTGCTGACTAAGGGAAATCCCTAAATCAGAATGAGCTATCTCTATTCCAAGAATATATTTAGGTGACCCTAAATCTTTGATATGAAAAGACGAATGTAGATAATCTTTAAGCTTCTTTACAGCGGAATCATCATTTCCCATAATAAATATGTCGTCAACATAAATCATCAAGTAAATGGACAACGTACCTTTTGCCCAAGTGAATAAAGCATAATCATGCTTGGACTGCTGGAACCCAGCTCCCGTAAGTGTAGTAGTAAACTTGGCATACCACTGTCGAGAAGCTTGTTTCAATCCATAAAAAGATTTGCGGAGACGACATACCCTACACTCCCCCTGTCTCCGTAATCCTTGTGGAAGGTCCATGTAAATCTCTTCTTCTAGGTCACCATGAAGAAAGGCATTGTGGACATTCATTTGATGCAGTGACCAATTGTGAAAAACAACATCGATAAGAAGGAACGAACTGTGACATCCTTGGCTACCGGAGAAAATGTCTCATGGTAGTCAAAACCTCCCGCTGTGTGAAGCCCTTGGCCACCAACCGGGCCTTATATCTTTCCACATAGCCATTTGCTTTGTATTTGATCTTATAGACCCATTTACATCCAATGGGCTTGCGATCAGGAGGTAACAACACGATATCCCAAGCGTGATTATCAATCAGGGCTTTAAGTTCTGCCTCCATTGCCTTTTGCCAATGTTGATCATGCACATCCTCATTATAACTAGAAGGCTCTCTTTCCTTAGAAATTCGGCTTATGCAACATAAATGTTCTGATGACAACCAGTCGAAAGATACATATGAGGAGATAGGATAACGAGTACCTGACGATATTGATGAAGAATAGACATAATCTTTGGTTCAAGCCAGTGGGCGAGTGATTCGACCAAATCTTTGTGGTGGCTCATCCAGCACCTCCAAAGATGGTTCTTCAAATGTTGTCTCCTGGGGTTCCTGTTCCATCAAATGTTGCTCAACTGAATTGTCAGTAGATGACTCATCGGGTGGTGAAGGCAATACTGTATCCATTATTTGATGTCTTGCAGGAGAGGTAATAAGATACGATTCTCCAGAAGATAGATCTTCTTCTTACAAGAATCGATGATTAGTTCCCATATCATCTGCAAACATAGAAGTGGTATCCCGGAAAGGAAAAATATCTTCATGAAAAACCACATCCCTGTTGATAAAAATTTCCCCGGTAGACTGTTCATAAACTCGATAACCCTTTTTTAAGTTAGGATATCCCATGAAAATGCACTAGCGAGCACGAGGGCCCATTTTATCCTGGGGGCCTACTATAGCCACATAACATAGACAGCCAAATACTTGGACATGACTCAGATCTGGTTTCCTTCCATACAATAATTCAAATGGAGTTTTGCCTTCTAGAATGCGTGATGGCATACGATTTATCAGATATGCTACAGTGACCACACAATCTCCCTAAAAATTCTCTAGTATAAATGCCTGGAATTTAAGAGCACGTGCCACTTCTAAGAGATGACGGTGTTTTCGCTTAACAACTCCATTTTGCTGTGGAGTATAAGTGCAAGTACTCTCATGCAAAATTCCATTTGAGGAAAGAAAGGAAGTACATTCACCATTGAAGAATTCTCTTCCATTATTAGTGCGGATGCGACGAACCGATTTTGCAAACTAAGTTTTGGATAAGAAAAGGAAGATTTTAAGGTGAGAAAGAACTTGACCTTTTGATTGTATGAGGAAAACCCAGGTGGCACGTGAGAAATCTCCACGATTGTAAGAAAAAATCTTGAACCATCATATGATTCATTGTGTGATATGGTCCCTAGACATCAACATGAATTAAAGAAAAAATGTCGTCTACTCAAGTCTTACTGTTTTGAAAGGGGGCACGAGTTTGTTTTGCCAAAGGGCAAATGGGACATTAAGGACAAGGGAAAGAAGCAGTGTGACCCAATATTTGATGATGAAGAAATTTTTTTTCATTGGCAACAATGTTACACAATGGTTTATTGAATGCAACAGAAGATAATTTAAAATTGCTTGGAAGTGTGATCCAAAAATACAGTCCTTGATAGATTCTACCCAAGCTCATCAGTTTGCCAATCGAAAGGGCCTAAAATAGACATTTATCAAAGTCAAAAGAGACATGACAAGAATTTTCTTCACAAGCTCAAGAGACTGATATGAGATTAAAATGGAAAGTAGGAACATAAATGACATTTTTAAGAGTGAAGAGTGGACTAAGATTCAGAGTGCCAGTCATTCCAACATGTGTGGTGTTTCCATTGGGGAGTTGTACTGATATAGGAAAGGATAATTTCTTGATATTGGAAAAGAATTTTGGATTGCAGACAATGTGGTCACTAGCTCCTGTATCAATAATCTATGCATCCTTCGAAATTGAGTTCATAAGACAATAAGAAATACCTGTGAAACTCCCTGCCTTGTCAGAAGGATCCAATTTCTTTAGAGCTTCCATCAGCTCTTGATATTCCCCATGAGTAACTGACTTGTCTGTTGATTTACCCGTCACCTGAAAAATAGTTGAAAACTTCCCCTTTTCTTTTTCACCAGGTTTACCATGTAGTTTCCAGCAATTTTCAATCGTGTGGTGCAGGCATTTACAATATTCACAATATAGCTTACCCTTTCCTTTTTGGTTGTTGTTTTTTGTGACTGAGGAAGGCCTGCTTACGGCATGGGCCGTTGTTCCCCCATATGGGCCTTCAGATGCTGCGAGAAAATGGCCTCGTGGGCCGTCGGGTCCAGCAACATTGTCCGCATGGGCCATCTGACCCATACAAACTTGTGCCATGTGGACCGTTGGATTCAATGGTCCCTTCACTTTGTGAGCCGTCGGATCCAGCGGCTCCAAAGATTGATTGGGAGTTATCCGATCGATCAAGAATATTGTGGCCATCCGTCGCTTTATGATATCCTCTAGGGTTTTTGTGAAACCCTAGATTGAGTCTACGACTCTCTCTTCTTCTCGTGACTCTCTGTAGCGGGCGAGAGGAAACCTTCGCCGCCAGAGCCACGCTCTTGCCATCCTTCCCGTGATCTGCTGCTCTCTGTTGGCCTTCCTCTTGGATAGCAAGCTGGCAGATACGGCCAAGGCTTGTCATCGACTCCATGGTTAAGATTTGCGATTGAAACGAAAGGTAAGATTCGTTTAATATGAGGAGAAATCTTGTTACTTTCTCCCTATCTCGCATCCTTTTGTATTGATGTAAAATTGGTTCCGGCCAGTCAAACTTCTCTTCGGCCGCTTCCAGTTCATTCCACATACCGGAAAGTTTGTTAAAAATCGCAGCAACAATCATGTTTCCTTGCTTTAAATCCGAGATCTGTTGCATTAAAGAAAAGATTTTTACTTGGTCCAATTTTCCATACATCTCCTTTATGTTTTCCCACATCTGTTTCGAGTCCTCCATCGAGGGAAGACCGGCCACAACCTCGGAAGTGATGCAATTTGCGATCCATGTTTTGACTAGTTGATTGCATTTCTTCCAAAGTCACATCATTCGCTCGTCGGATGGAATCAGAACCATTCCGTCAATAAAAGCCCTCTTTATCCTTCGCTACCAATGCACGCCGGAACTCACGCAACCAACTTGAGTAATTTTCTAGTCCGGTTAACTGCTGAGCAACAAGCTTCAATTCTGGTCCATCGGCATTAGTTGTGAAAAGAGGGTCGCCGGGCTCCGGCCGGCCACTGGTAGCGAAAATTTGGTATGGGAGAAACCCTGGCGGTGGATTTGGGTAGGGATTTGCTCCTAAACCTGATCCGCTGGATTCATTTGTATGACCCACATTGGAAAAAAATGAACTTAGGTAGGGATTCGTTCCCATACCCGGTTCGGCTGACCCACTTGTCTGCTGTGAGCTAGTGGTTGTGCCTGCCCCGTTATTGGATGGTGGGCCTCCATCAATTTGTACACCATTTCGAAATCTCGGCAATGATGTATTTGGGCCCGGCCCATAGTACCAAGGATATGATACCCATTGGTAAGGTTGGCTCGAATAGGGTTGCCTCAAATTGAACCGACTCAAAACAGATGCCCACTGCGCATGCTGAATTTGACTTTGTGGCTGGATCTGCTCTTCGGACATAGTAACAATCGTCGAGGATTCTTGGATCTGCGAGGCTTGCGGTGTTGTTTCTCCTGCGGACTGATCACTGGAATCTAAGGTAAGTGCCTATGGATTTGTCATAATGACGAATTTTCTAAAAATTCTGCAACTACTCTATTCTGCAGATTGGTTTTTTTGCCAAAGAATCAAAAGGCTCAAGGGAGAATTCTTGCCGAAGGTTGTTCTGTTTTGCCAATATCGCAATAACAAGAAATAGAAAAGGAACGGAGGTAATTCAGTGCGGAAGCTATGCCAGGATCAGAATAAGCTCTGATACCATGTCACGGATCCGAGTAAAAGAAGAATGTGGGAATTTGTGTGGAGAGGAAAATTATATGTACTTCATTCATTTCTGTATCTATTACAAGGATGTATATATCGTACAAGAAGACTCAATAAAAAGGTAAATAAATTCTTCTAATCTTTCTAGTCCTAAAATAATCACATCTCCTATCAATTATAATCAATACAAATCTTCAATCAGATCCTAGATCTTCAATCATATCTTCTTTCAACATTATGCATGCACTTTTTTTGGAGAAAACTAATCAAAACTATTTTTTTTACTTTTTCTGATTTTTTTGGAAATAGAAAATATTTTTTTGGATTTTTTATTTCCTTTTTATAAAAATTATTTTATTAAAAATAATAATATTATAATAAAAATGACCTAAGTTAGATTCTGGGTTGGGATCGACTTGGCTCGTTAGCCATCGGCCCGGATGGGCGTGAAGCACGAGCCCAACCTGGAGCTTTTCTCCTCCTCTGAAAAAAAAAAGGAAAAAAACTCCAAGCCCAACATTTTAATTTAAAGAAAACCAGCCCATTATTAGTGTCAAGCCCAACCCAATAGACAAACCCTAGAAACCAGGCCAAACCACATGCAGGGACTGGATGACCCGATTTTGACCAAACTCGGGCTGCAGCTCCTCGCGACCTTTTGCTTTGTAGCAAGTTAGTTGCGACGGAGGCAGTGCCGGTTGGGGGTGGTGACAACGCCTTAGCTAGGTCGAGCTAGTGCTGGGCCCATGTCCGGCTGGTGGCCTCTCTATGGCTGCCGTTGTGGTTGTCGCTAGTGTTGGGCCCATGTCCGACCGACGGCCTCTCTGTGGCTACTGTTGTGGTTGTCGTTGGGGTGCTGGAACAAAAAGGATACGTATGATAAAATTCCTACTCTTTATTTCTCTATTTCCCGGAATAGGTTTGAAACAGAATCCATTTGGTAACTCGATTTGATTTTTCTATTTCCGGAACAGATTTCTACTCTAGAAATAGATTTGAAAAAGAAATCATAAGCTAAAATTTTTAAATCTCAATTTCTGAATTTCTATTTCAGAAATTTTGTCATGCGCACCCAAAAAGCCTGTTGCCTCTGCAAGCCACCACGAGGGTGGCTGCGCGTCTGGCAACCTGTGGTGTGGTCTGGCAACCTCGGCTATGCCGTAGGTTGAGTGGCGCCAACTGGTTGACGCCTGGACGAATTGGTTTTCGCTCGAAACAAAGAAACGAAACTAGATCTCGTTTGAGCATTTCATCGAGCGGGTAGAATACACTGCTGAAATGTGGAGTTTTGGTTTCATTGGGACTCAAACCGAAGTTGAAACCTCCGTCGGACAAACAAAAACATCACATCAGCCAAAAAGAAGAGGGCGGGGCCGAAGTTTGCTCAATCGAGTAGCCAAGCTCTGGCCCGGCATGCTCAAAATAGGGGAAAAACAAATTGGGAGAGGCCCACAAATTTGGCTTGGGGGCGTCGGCTAGGTAGCAGGGACGACGGTGAGCGGGCAGCATGAAGCTCGGTCCCGCGAATCTCTCTCTCTCTCTCTCTCCTCTCTCTGAGATCTCGCTTGCTTTGATCTCTTCGGGCTTCTTGGATGTCTCTCCAAAGAAACCCTCATATCTCTCTTTGTGTCTGTTCTTGGGCCTCCGTCCAATGTCCTGTTTATAGGCCAAGGGGGCCGGTCAGCGGTGGCTTTTCGATCGCCGTTCTTCAGCGCACCGACCAGCCTCCCCCGGCTGAAATGGCGTCCCACCGATCGTCGTATCCGAAGCGGCTCTAGCTAGGCCGCCTACTATACCGCATTGAAGAAGCGTCCCATTTGTCCGAGTCTCTCACCGATCTTTGTGCTGCTCGCCGTTGTGCTCTTCTGTCCGGCCCTGCATGCGTCCAGCGTCCTCCTCGCGTGTTGCAGAGGTGGTGAGAGGAGGAGGAGGGAGGGGGAAGGAGGGAAGGGGGAAGGAGGGAAGGGGGCTGGGCCGAGCTTGGTCTAGGTCCATGCAAAAGAAAGAGAAGACGGGCTGGGGTCGCCCGGCCCCGAGCGTGCTTCTTTTTCTATTTTTTTTTAATTTTTATTCAAAAAAGTAGAATAAGGGAAAATAAACTAAAAATAAAACTTATTAAATGCAAACAATATTAATGCCTATGCGATGTGAAAAATCATTTTTTGTTAGGACCAAATTGGTCCATGATTTTTTATGCAATTTCATCCTAAATATTTAGCCAAAATTTAGGCATCAACACATCCTTATTTATCTTGTTGGTTCATTTTCTCTTTATGTAGTCAACGCAAGTGTCAAAATCAGTCAAATCTAAAATATTGAGTACTCCACCATTTACTAATTGCTTAATTTTATCTATAGATATATGTCACAATCTCCGATACCACAATATAGAGAAATCTTCATTCATAATACATTGTTTCATACCAACATTATTATGAACATCTATCACATTATAGAAGACATTGTCTTGTAAATTTATTTAGAAAAGGCCATTAGACAAATTACCACTCTAGCAATTTTCGATTTAAATGATAAATTGAAATTTGAATCTGAAAAGTTAAAAGGACAACTCCAACAATACGAATCTTGAAATTGAAATCAATTTTTTAGAGAAACTATGAATATAAAAGGTCATTTTTGAATTCAACGCAAAATCACTATAAAAAAACTAAGCAGTATGTCTCAATGGCTTTTACATGAGAACATATCATATTTCCTGAATAGATGCATTGTTTACTTCTGACTAGTTTTTTTTTGTGATTTTTAAAACTTTGCAAATAATTCAAATGTGAATTGTAGATCCATAATCAATCAACCAAGTATTGCCCATTGGCATATTATATTCATAACAAACATATGGGATTTGATTATTTTTTTTCGAGCCAAGCCTTAAATCTAACACAATCCTTTTTAATATTAGCTCGGGAAGGTATTTTTACCCTTTCTCTTTTGCTTGCCTTACCCTTTATTCTTTTCTTGTGTTGTCAAATGAACATTTTCTCCTGATTCTATAAGTAGCTTTTCTTGCTCTTGAATACATATAGTCAAGAGTTTATTTTTGACCACTTATTCTTATTTGTGTTATAAGAGATCTTGAAATGTATATAATGTTGTGAAAGAGTGTTTAGAATGTAGCACATAAGAAAAGATTTAAATATCTCAACTTTAAGATTTTTTAGCTAAGCCACAATATCTCTTATTTTCATGATGTGCTTGCACATACGTGATCCAAAATCTCTTAATATTTATAATTTAAGATAATTAGATATGCCGTGGCTAATATCTAATTGAACAAAATTATATATGGATCACTAGATATTTGATCACATACATAAAACATTCACTAAAGTGCATGCCAGGGCAAACTAGAAAATTCACACGGTCAAGGGCAAAACTGTAAAATAAACTGCTAAAGGTAGAACAGTAAAATTGTGGAAAGAGGGGATGGTAGCGGCATGTGGCGCATGCCGTGCACACGCCTGACCTTCCCCCATGGGCACGTGCACGCCACATGCCTTCTTCCTCTTCGCGGCCATTTGCCGATTTGCACGATTTCATTTTGCTTCCACTACTTGAGTCTGCTCTGGTAGCCCACCTCAGACCAAATTAAATCATGGGTTCTGGCGACCACAAAGGCGCGATCACATAGGCCTCAAAATTGGCAAAAAGGGCCAAGAAATTGGTTGGAATTAAACAAAATTCCAATGGACGCACATACCCTAATACGTAACTTCCACAACATAGTTAGACTCCAGCGATCACCCAAATGCTAAATTGACTTAAGGCCTTTGTTGCCCATGGCGGTGCGACCTGATTTGAAACTGTGTGCGGTGGGTCACGTGAATTTGGCTAGAATCGCCAATTTCCCTCTCAGTCCCAAATTGCCTAATTTTCAATTCAATCAAAATCCCACAAATTCATCAACAGAGATTTAAACGCACTTGGATAGCAAATGCTAGACAATTTAAGGACCAAAGATCCCATTTATACATGGATGAACAAAATTCATGTACAATCAAAATCGAATGCGAACACATGAAGATTTTTTAGTAGCCTCCAACCATTAATGTAGTTCAATTGATAACCTTGATCGCCGAGCGTTGAACAGTCAGTGAATGGGTATATATCTAGTCAATTGCCATCTCAACATTGATGGTTTATTTCCTCAATCATGAGAGGGTTTAGCTAAGAAGACTCCTTTATTTCATTCACACTGCTTCATATGACTTCTTTCGTCAAAAAGCCATGCCTTTTGGACAGTCACCATATATCTCAATTGTCAATGACAAAGGTTAATGAAATTAATTTGGAAAAAATAATTTTAAGGTGGGATCACAATAAGGTATTATGAAATCATAATGAAGGGGAAAATGTGACCTGAAGGGGATGAAGAAAGCATATTTAACTGAATATGATCACATCAAGTGATGTCCAAATGCTTAGTTGTCCATTCAAGTTTTATTGGAAAAATATGCACATAGTAAAAGCATCTGATGAAACCCCTTGTCATGAAACATCTCAAATGGCATAGGCCATTGGCAGCAATCACAAAAATGTTCAAATAGAGAAGCAATTAATTGTTAGATAAATTGATCAATAACCACTTTGCTTCAGCTCATGGACTAAGAGGTTAATATCTCTTCCACAACCAACCCTCTCGACCTGTTCACGGTGAGAAGGCACAAGTAAATGTGCTTTTCAAGCTCCTCCACCCGCTCCAAGAAACGGGCATTGTGCGCATCAAAAAACTCATTCACAACCTCCCTCACCATGTTGCCCGTCTTCGCATAATTCCTCACCACCATTCGGGCCCTCGATCTGCCATGTTCAACCTCATTGTGCAGTCTCCCGGCGAGCGTGCTTACAGAGTCCATATCATTAGTCAGGATGTACACCCCTTTCGCCGTGACATCAAGTTGTGCACAAACTGCTTGAGTCGATGAGCTTTTCTCCGGATATGATGTTGACCCAATGGACTTCCCCTTCCCAATGCACATCCCAGCGCTGCAGCTTGCCAGCACTAGCGCTGTGGCTGAGATCACGGCGGAGGAGACCATCAGCCCGATCCCTCCTACCCTCTTGCAAGCCCTAGCCAGCTTCATTCTCCGCCGCATCTGCTTGCACTTGGATGTTAACTCATGAAACAACACCATGTGATTATCATGCATACCTGGGAACTGGACCACAGCGATCGCAAATAAAGGGTTTGTCAGTGAGGCAAATGCGGACAGCTCTTGGCATATCAGACGGCTCTGTTCGTGTGCATGACTTGCATCTTCAAATACCAGTTTCGCCAACTCGGTTGCCCTTCTGATCCTTTGGTAATTGGTGCGGATCTGGTAGATGCCCCGGAGGAGCAACTCGCACACATCACACGTGTCTGAGCTCACTTGGAAGTAGTCAACAAGAAGACCATGGAAATTCAAGGTCTTGATCATGTTCGCGAGGGTTTCTTGCCCAGGCTCCAGCAGCGATTCTGACAGGTACCCCATACTTTGGGCATCGGTTGATGGAGGCAGCGACGAGAGCGATCTGGCTGTGCTTGTTCTTCCAATATGGGATTGGACTTTAGCATACATTTCCGCATAGGACTTGGTCCTGAAAGCTTGTGTGTACTCTCCATTGACGCTACTCGGCTTGCTAGACATGCTGTTTAGACGTTCCTTCTGGGACTCGCCTGTCAAGCAGAAAAGGCTAAATGATATGATCTCATAGCCATTATAAATCATTAGGTCCATTCTTTGCTCAAGGAATTTTGTACGGCCATGAATTATAAACCACCAATCTCCATTAGAAAAAAATACACTTCGGCAGGAAATAAAAATTCAACCAGCCGGAAGTTCTTATCAACTGATCTGCTTTTCATATAGGATATACAACGAAATGCGAGAGGAACAAGAAGATTCAAAACTAACAGATCAGAACATATACAGTTTAAAACATCAATTTACTCAAAAAGATTTGTGAGAACATAGAGTTGATTTTCCCTGTTCCAATCACTAATTAGATAAAAGAAGAACTAGTAGAGAGAGAAATTGAGATGAGAGAAACGACGTACTGGTGGTCGGAAATGAAGATCTCGTCTTGGGAAACACCGACTTCATGAGCTGAGCCATGTGATACTGTTGAAATTGCAGAGACCAAAAGTTTGCTCGAAGAAGTTATCAATCTTTTTCTTCAGAGGGTTTGAAAGAGAAATCGGGAACAAGCGAATGAGGCTGTATATATAGAGGTCACACGGGTTTTTCTCTCTCTCTCTCTCTCTCTCTCTTTTTTTTTTGGGTGCTTACAAACGCCTGGAAGCTGGCTAGGTGTTTACCTTATAGCCACAAAAAAAGGGCTAGATATTTTATCTTAGGGAGGTTCAATCAATAGAATTTATTCCCACTGAAGGAAGAGATGAAAGATAAATGTGGCCTCTAAGGGCATGGAACTTTTCCAACTCTGTGGAGGAATGCAATTTAGAGGAGTCAAATCCTAATAAGGAATAATATCTAAATCGTCTTTAATAATCGTATATGACGCGGAAAAATTTGATCCACTTTTGATGAGCTTCAACCTATGGTTAGATAGAAACGACATGCGACGCGAGTGAGATTTCTTTCTGTGACCCTCACGCACTATTTTATGATTGACAAGTTTCCTACCATGTGCCTATCTAACATTGTTCTTGGTTTGTTTCTAAGATTGTTGTGCATTAACCTACCAATAAAGGACATTTTCCAACTTTTGCTCGCTAAATATGATAATAGGTTCGACTAGATTAGCTCAACCGAAGTCAGTCAACTTAGTTTCGAAATAATTTTGCGCGCAGTGCACCTAACATGGGAATTTACGAATATCTAAATCATATATAGGGGGCTCATGAAGATAATATAATTTGAGTGAGATAATTGTCTCTTTTTCCTTTTTAAATTTTATTTATTGTCTTTTTTGTGCTAAAAGCTCTGTGTACGACCTTACATTTTTTTTTTTATTTTCCTCATTCAGATAAGCTTTTAGATGATCACTGAAACATGTAAAATTATGAATGTAACTAAAAATAAAGAAGAAATAGGTATGATTAGTTATACACACCAAGTTATTTAGGGATGTAACTTGGTGGTTTGCAAAAAGAAAAAAGAAGAAGAAGAAACTAAGTGGAAAAAATTTAAGGGAGATTAAAGTGTTGAACCAAATTCAGCCGGAGTATTTGTTTCAGCTCACTAGAATGTCGCTATAGTAAAGCATGATATGAACTGTTAAAAGATAGTCAAAGGATATTGCGAGATTCTATATATTAATTGTGATTGATATTTCAATAACTAATTTTCTTAGATAGTCATATTATAATATAAATAAGCTAATGTATTTTAACATTTCTCATTTCCGCATACTTCTTATCTTCGTATCACAGTTTTTGTTTCCTGAGGAAGTGTTCGATGCATCTGTCTCATGGTGGTCGTAGCAAAGCTAGCCGTAACGGCTGTGTATCCCACCGTTCCATACTACTATTCGCCTAATCGGTAGCCTTCAGATTTTATTTTGATATTCTTCCACCTCTCATTTTGAAAATTGAACACCACCGCACAATACCCTCAAACAACCCGAATCTTGAAATTTCATCGCAAACAAACGTTGGGAGCCACCATAAGCATAGCCACACGCCGCCAAGTCTTAGATCCATCGAAGCCTATTGTTTGTAAGTGCTTTCTCTATGCTTTTCGTCGGTTATTTTGAAAAACAAACACCAGCACCAAGTACATTGTCCTCCGACAAGTCCAATCCTCTAAAATGGGTGTGCAATAGGACCGGGTAATACCCGGGAACTGGACCGAGCCACCTGGAAAATAGGGTCGAAAACCGGTTTCCGTTGAAACCGGTCCGGGAACCAGTTCCCAAAATTCAGAACTGGTTTAAACTTTTTTGGGAACCGGGTCTGATTGATTACCCACCCAGGAATTGGTTCCCGAACCGGTTTTGGAACCAGTTTTGTAAGCATAGGTCCTAAACCCTATTTTTTCCTCTTATTTCTATTTTTACTCTCGCAATCACACGGCGTTGTTTTTCTTGGCTCTCTCAAACACGCATGGCACTCCTCCTTCATCATTCCTCTTCCCCACTTGCTTCCCTCCCTCATTGGCTCCCTCTCACACCATTCGATGGATGGACGGTGTTCGTTGCTGCTAAATTCTTGTGTACCACGTGGATTGTCTCACCTAATTTCTCTTTTGTAAGAAGAGTTATGCTTGCATAAATGAGTAGCTTCATGTAGTAATTGTGTGAATAAAACTAATATTAGATACATTTGTTGCTAATTTTTTGCCTTATGATATTATTTCTTATAATTAGCCTTGTGGATCCTTAATTTTTCGTTTAATAAAAAAATTCATGTATTTATTTATTACAAGTGCTTAATGTTTCGATACAAATTAGTAGGATTACGTTATTTTGTTGCATATTAATATAAAATTCGAAGTCGTATAGGATATCGGGAGATTACAAAATAGGTTCCAATGGAAACAGGGTTGACCCTAGAACCAGACCGAAAAAACATGGTGGGTCGGGTACAGAGTCTAATACAAACAAGATCGGGTACAAGGTTCAAAAAAGGGGAACCGATTATAATAGGGTCGGGTACAAGGTTCAGATCTAGACCCTACCTATCCTGAACCCGATCACCCCTAAATACCATCGTGAACAACTGGCCTTGCGCCCTTACATGCTGTCCAAGCCCTTTATGTGTGAGATCCACGCGCCCTTGTGAACAATCGCTCTCACCATGTTCGCTAACTTCCCTACTAATGTTATCTCGCATGTGCCACACACGTGCGTTGTGTCCACAAAAAGCTGATGTCTTCTTTGACGTCATCATTGCTACGTTAGCACAACCACATCATGGTTGACTTTTACTATTGATTAGAAGTTGAATTCCAAATGTTTTTCGATATGCCGAATCCATTTTTTCACGTAATCTTCTCCATATATGCTCTCTAAGTACTAGTTTCATGGTATAACTTATACAAGTTGTTGCTTTTAAATGAGTAAAGTGCATTCAGTCGATAAGATAGAAGTCTCATTACCCATCGGACCAATTTCGAATGGAAGAAATGTCAAATTTCTTGAGAGGACGTAGGTTCAAGAGTTATGTCACTGGTAATATACGTGTGCCTACTAGGATTATTGATGAAACGGAGGGATAAATTTTATTGAATAATTGGATGAATGGGATAGGAAGAATCATCAAATTCTCACATAATTTCGAAACACTTTAGTTTCATCTATTCAACTTTAGGTTTGGTCCCTTTAGTAGCAAAGGAAGCTTGGGGTTTACTTGTTAGTCTCTATTCTACCTAAAATATTGCATTAGTATCAGCTGTGAGGGAATATGCATTGCATATGACATGGGCCAAGTCAATCCATTAATGGCTTTTTAGCCTCTATGCATTCTATCTTTGATCAATTAGCCTTATTTAAACCACGAGGGGATGTGGATACTGATCTTGCAAATTTGCTAAATACCGTGATCGCACACATGTTATGAAATTTTTATGTTTTTGAATGGTGAATTTGAACTTGTATGAGCCTTACTTATGCTTAGAGATCCATTCCCATATCTAGAGACCATTGTCTTAAAGTTATTGATTGAGGACACTTGGCTAGCTACCATAAAGATACAACATACTACTGTGTCTGTTCTTTGCGGTGCTTGCCACTCCCACTTCTTCTCCCTTGCACCACAAGTTTTGTAAGCATTGTTACAAACATGGTCACCTAGTGTCCAAATTCTACTAATCCAAGCAACCTATAGGTTCAGACAATCAACCTCAAAATCAAGGTCCAACTACATGACCAATTATCACTGTTGCTATCATAGATACTTCTTCTAGTGGATCATCCATCACTTTATCATTAGAAGATCTTTAATTTCATTCTTAGAGAATCTAGTACTTTTAATTCTTCTGTCCCAAAAACTTATGCTATGTTTATCACTCTAGGTATTTCTAATTCATGATTAATTTATTCTACCTCCTAAAATCACTTGACCTCAAAATCTAATTTGTTTCCACTTAAATCCTCTATCTCATGTGCGTCTACTATTCATATAGGCACACAATTGAGAGCTAGTTATATGAGAAAGTTTACATTTCCACTTTACCCTTACCTACTAACTAGCCTGTTCCCAAACTCTCATTAAACTTGATATCTATTGGAAATTGTGTGAAATTGATTTTGATATTTACTTCTCTTCTCATGGTTGTCATGTATGAAATTCACATACAAGATAGACAATGTTCACATTGTTGATTATTTGAGTTGTTGATATTCATGTTGTCAATTATTTGAGTTGTCAATGTCACGTTGTTGGTTAAGGGATGCCAAAGTAGGACCCTCTTTAGTAGGTGTGTGGTTTGGAGACAAACTAGGTGAAAGCTGGTGGGCCTATAAAGACCTAGTTCGATGAGGTCAGGGAATGATCGCCGATGCTAGAGGGCTCGAACAAGAAGTAGCTTCTGGCAAGCTTCTAGGATGGCAAATGGGACAGAAATGAGCTGAATTACACATCGAATGGGAGGAGAGCGTGTTTAGGATGCCATGAAATGGTGACAAGTGTGGACTCACATATATGTGTTTGTGAGCTTCATGACAATATAAACTTGCCTATGTATATTCCTGTGTATAGTGGTGAGCTACTAGGTGATACTAGTCCATCATGAAATAGTATGACATCTACTTACTTTTGAGTAAATGAACTTCAAATGTTATTAATGGGTTTTATTGGCATATCATGATCGTAAAGATAAAAAATTCATTTATGCATTTTCATGCATGGTTATTTTGTAACGCTTAAAGCCACATTTTTCTTGTTGGTACAAAGTTGAATGGTAAGATGATCTCCTATCTTATACTTAGAGATTTCATTTATTAGGCTTTAGCTTAGTGCCTTTCTTTTTTCCCCATATATGTAAGATGGTTCCCTTGGATATGGCGATGGAGGGGACGAGATGATGTTGAAGGCCATTAATCCTTGAGTTGGATAGTGGTTTAGTTAGTATTGGTATAATGGTGTTAGATGACCCTGACCTTTCCTAGGATTATGTATTTTGTTATGTTTTGCTTAATGTTGTATAAAGATGGCAATTCATGGTGTTGATATGAAGATATGTATGTATATCGTTAAACTTGTGAGATTTTCTTGTAAGCGATGTTGAGAAAATTTTATTGTATTTTCGCATGTATATGAGTAAATGGAAAGGACACGCTATGCGTGATGTTTTGGGGCATCACGGATTCTATCTTTCATACCTCATTTGATTTGATATACTTAGACATTAAGGCACTATCTCTAAATCATTTCTAACCCCACTATGGAAGGACTTTGTTATTTTGTAATTTTCATTGATGATCATTCCTAATATACATGGCATTATCTTATGAAGTATTGATGCAAATATACTAATAGCTATCGTGATTTCATTGCTATGATCAAAATGTAATTTAGTCAATATGTCAAAGTTTTTCATATTGATAATGTCATAAAGCATATAGACACAAAGTTTTTTGGAATCCTCTCTCAAAATGACATTATGATTTATTGTTTATGTCTAGTAACTTCTTAACAAAATGGTCGAGCAAAAAGGAAACATGGGTATATCTTAGATGTTGTATGCACTCTTCTAATCTTAGTATCTTATCTTGAACAATTTTGGATAGAAGCTTGACATGTTGTTGGACGCACTATTAATTGAACTCTGCACACATCAAAGGTAATATCTCTCATTTTGAGCATATTTGTGATAGTGGCCCTGCTTACAATCCTCTTCAAGTTTAAGGCAGTGCTTGCTTTGTGCACCTTCTTTCACATAGTGCTCCTTTAGGTTGCTTCATTCATGTATCTTGTTGTGTCACCTTTTGAGAATACAAGATGTTCTTTTCTTTTCATACTTTTGAATCCTCTACTAACATTTCCTTCTTTACTAATCATTCAATAGATTTATTTCCTAACAAGGACACATATTTCTCCCCCTGTAAACCCTCACCTGTGGAATTATCTCCTCATATTTTTGAGACAAGCTTTATTGGCAATAACCCCTTTGGCAATTTATGTCATCTCTACCCCAACCTAGGATTAATCACCTTCCGACATTTCATCCTCCTCTGTCTAACGCTCCACCATAGTAAGTCAACCTCTAGCTCGACTTTGTGATTTCCATCAGTTCCCTTTTTACACCTTGCATATATAGAAAAGTTAGTGCTAATCATCTTTGATAGCAAACAATGACAAATGAGTTACAAGCTCTCGATGAATTTCATACATGGGATTTGGTTATTTGACTCTTGGTACATCCGCTATAGGTTGTGAATGAGTGTACAAGATTATGATAAAGGTAGATGCAACTACGAATTACTATAAAGCTTGACTAGTTGCAAAAGGTTTTATTCTATGACATTGACTACAAAGACACTTTTACTCTGTATTAGCAATCTTCTTTGTATTATTAATGTTAAGCATTGATCTTTGTTTTATAGGATGTTAAATTTGCATTGCTCAATGAAGATCCCACTAAGAAAGTTGGTATGGTGCCTTCTCTTAACTACAATCATCCTTCTAGCATAGTGTATTGATTACATCAAGCATTTTATGGTCAAAACAGTCTTTTCGTGCAAGGTATTCTAAGTTTAGCTCAACAATGGAATTCCTTAGTTTTAGTTTAGCTCCAATGATCATGCTATTTTGGTTCGACACACTTCTTATGGTTTGTTGCACTTATATGTAGATGACATGTTTATTATTGAAGATGATTATATTGACATTTCAAAACTCCAAAATATCTCAATTGACAATTTGAAATTGAAAATCTTGGGCATGTTGGCTACTTTTTAGGCTCGGAGGTTACTTTATATTTCTCTAGTTATTATATTTCTTAACTAAAATATGTCATTGACATTCTTTCTCAAATTGACAAAATGGTCGCCACAACTTTTGAGAGTCATGCCAAATTTGATACCAAAGATAGGGTTCCTATTTTGAATCTCACACTTCATCAACAGTTGATTGGCAATTTCATAAATATTATTTTTACTCGACCTAACATTGCCTATATTGTTCACATTGTTAGTTAGTACTCGTTTTGTTACGGTTCTTGAATTTTTCAATATATCAAAGAAACTTCTCAGACCTTTAAGTTAAACAAAATAATAATTATTGTAAATTATACACATTGAGATGACACCCGACCCATAGTCTGAGCCTTAGGCCCAAGCATGGCTTGATATCTTGGGTTAATGATTTTGCAGTTTTACCAAATAATATTGGGCTTGTTGAAAATCTTTGACATTAGCATTCCAACGGCACAAATATCACAAGAATCGAATGTTGCACAGAGGAGATACATGCTTGGAAAGAGTTAGCTTCGACTAAAGGTACACTCACCTCGAGAAGAGGTGCACACCTTATCATTAAAAAGCCCTAAAAGCCTCTAAGTACTCCTCCATTTCCACTTTATATTAGGGAAGGGGTTAATATAATCCTTGATCTCTTACTCTTGAAACTCTTTCAAATCGAGAATGGTTCTTGCCTTTCTCTTGTTTTGGCAAAAAAAAAAATTTTATGTAGATTTTGAAACTCTTATGCTTGCCAAGTAAGTCTAGATTCCATTTTCAAATTTACATAAAAATGCATGTTAGAATGATGTAATGTCTAGTTTGATCATAGAATTTAGAAAATGTCCCACCGAACGTTTGGAAAAATGCATACTATATGGTAGATGTAATGCCAAGGTTAAAACTTGAAAGACAAGATATATTGTTATGCCACTCATTTGAATAATCAGACATCCATATTCTTAGATCGTCATAATGCCAAAATAAGATCTCGAGTTATAGGATATATCATTGTGCTACCAAAATGTTGTTTGTTAGTAGGCTATTGACTGTTTGGATTAGGAATTAGGCCGATATGATATTGGCTATGATAGAAACGTGATTAATTGCTCGTTGTTGTTGTTGTTGATTGCTAATAAGGTAGTGGATATATTGAAGTGCTACATTATGATAACCCTTTATTTGAGAGCCAACACATAGGTCAGGTACTAAAGTGATTTGGTTTGAATTTAGGGCTATGAAGATATGGTTGGAAGTCAAAAGTCATAGGCATCGAAATTCAAACCCATTAATTGAGGCCACCGATTCATGTGACTAGTCATTTCATTGTGTCACCGTTATTTTTGCATTAGATTTGCAATTTCATTTTGGTTGTGATTATTGCCACGGGATCTCATTCTATAGTTATGTTTTACATCAAATTTGCCATTTCATGTGATATAATTTTGTTCCAATGCCATGTTATCTCACCATTATGTTTTACATTGGATTTGTCATGTCATGATGTATGTGATTATTGTTATGTCATCTCATCTCATCATTGTATCTTGCATCTAATTTGTCATGTCAAATTGTATGTGATTATTGCCACATTATGTCATTTTATCATCCTATTTTGAATCAACGTGTCATATCTTTCTGCACGTTGTTGCCATGTAATGTCATTCACTCGTTGTGACATTTGGATACACATTCACACACATGAATGGAGTCACACCACAGTGTATGAAAAGATGGCCTTGTCAATCAACAATGAAGTAGAATGGGTATTTTGGCGACATTTTAAGTTAGCTTTAATTTAAAAATCAAATTGATGAATTTTTTAAAACTCAACAAAAAATAGTCATGGTACAGAAAGGGGGCCCTACGCTAATCGCAAATTGGACCTAGGATCTCAAGTCATCATTTGGCAAGTTCTTTCGCACATGCACATAGTTAATGGCCTTTCCCATCACTAGCTAGGCCCCATGGTGTTTAGTTGACCTAGATTTACCTAAACTAATTGGCGGTGACTCTTTAAATTTTTATTTACTCGGATTAGAAAACCAACTTAAATTAGGAAAAGTACTCAAATTAGGATACCTACTTAAACTAGGAAGCATATTCAAATTAGGAAGCCTCCACTAATTAGCAAGCCAACTTAACTAGGAAATCTACTCAAATTGGAAAATCTACTTAAACTATGAAACCTATTTAAATTAGGGAAACTACTTAAACTAGGAAATCCACCTGAAATAGGAAGCCTACCCAAATTATAAAAAGAAAATCCTACACTAATTAGGAAACCAATGTAAACTAGGAAATCTATTCAAATTTGGAAAGCAACGTAAACTAGGAAGACTATTCAAATTAAGAAACGTACTTAAACTAGGAAGGCTATTCAAATTAGGAAACATGCTTGATTTGGGAAGGCTACTCAAATTTGAAAACCTACTTGAATTCGGAAAGAACAATTTAAACTAAGAAATCTATTCAAATTAAGAAATCAACTTAAACTAGGAAGACTATTCAAATAAGAAATCTACATTAATTGTTAACAAAATCACTAAAAATACAAACATTATGAAGTTACCAAAAGAAGACAGAGAATCTCCCCTTAAAGGAATGGAGTTGGAAGATGATTTTCAAAAAATCATATCTAGCTCTCTATAAATAGAGACGAGACAATAGAGAGAAGAAAACATTTTATTTTACTCAGAAAGATCCGAGACGAATAGCTTGCTCTCCTTTTTTCACGCCACTACAATGGCTCAAAAGTGAAGATTCCGTCAATGGAGGAAAGCTATCAAGAGAGGTAAATTTACACTTACTGAGTTTTGTTCAATGCTTTAATTTCACTCAAAATTTTCCACCAAGTTTCATCCCTCTTGGGGCAAACCACAAAGTTTCACCATTAATAAACTTGATATGTATAAATAACTATATCTATCACTCCTATTTTTACGCGTTTCTATTGGGCTAATCTGAATGAGAAGTTGAAAACCATATAACAAATGCAGCTTCCAGCGCAAAAAAGAAAAAGAAAAAAAGGACGGTGAATGAAATTTAGAAAGGAAAAAGAGATGAAGCATCAGACTCTAAATATATTATCTTGATGAGCAACCTATCCATGATTTATATATTTATCGCAAAGTTACTATTTTTTTCCTATTCTAACTCTAAACTCATTTTCTTTTACCTTGTCTCTTTGCAGAGTGTGGAAGTCAAATCATACACCTAAAACTAAACATTCCTAACCCCCACCTTCCTGAGAAGGTGGGGATCAAGTTCCCCAACCCCCTTCCAATGTGGCTTGAGTGTTCAATATTATTTCAAATCTAAGTTGATTGAATTCTTCTTGTCTATGTGGTTGCCATAATTTTATGGAGCTAAAAACGGAAGTATTCCGGAAATAAAGAAAAATGCTGGAGAATGTTGTAAGAAACTTGCAACTTTTTGAATTTGTTCGTACGGCACACAAATCTAGATGTATGATGCAGAAATAAAGTATTCCGGGCCACGTTAGCAGGCAATTTGTCAGATAAATTGATCAACAACCGTTTGATTCAGCTCATGGACTGAGAGATCAAGTATCTCTTCCACAACCAAACTTCTTGACCTGTTCATAGTGACAAGGCACAAGTAAATATGCTCTTCAAGCTCCTCTAAGTGCTCCAAGAAACAGGCAGTGTGCACATGAAATTCCTTCACAACCTCCCTCATTATCTCACCCATCCTTGTGTAATTCCTCACCGCCATCCCAGCCCTTCATCTGCCATGCTCAACCTCGTCATGCAATCTCCCGGCCAACCTGCTTACGGTGTCCATGTCATTAATCAGCGCGTACACCCCTTTTGCCGCAACATCTAGCGGTGCACAAGCTCGTTCTGTTGATGAGCTCTTCTCTAGGTATGATGACAAACTAATGCACTTCCCCTTCCTATTGCACACCCTGACACAGCAACTTGCCGCCAGCCACAGCATTGCCAAGATGCCGATAATGCTGTCAATTGCCAGCACCAGTGCGGCGGCTGCAATCGCACTGGAGGAAACAATGAGCCCAAGCCCTCCGACCCTCCTGCAAGCCCTGGCCAGCTTCATTCTCCTCCGCATCTTCTTGTGCTTGGACATCAATGCATGAAACAATGCCAGGTAATTATTGTGCATGCCCTAGAATTGGACCCGGGTGATCGTTGATAAAGGGTTTGTCAGCTAGGCGAATGCAGACAGCTCTCGATGTATCAGATAGTTCTGCTCTTCCACATGACTGGCACCTTCAAATACCATTTCTGCCAACTTGATTGCCCTTCCAATACTTTGGCAATTGGCGCAAGTCTGGTGGATCCCCCAGAGGAGCAACTCGCACATATCACATGCGTCCGAGCTCGCCTGGAAGTAGTTGACAAGAAGATGATGGGTATTCAAAGTATTGATCATGTTCACGAGAGTTTCCCGCCCCGGCTCAGGGAGCGATTCTGAGAGGTGCGCCATGCAATGGGCAGCATCGGGCAAAGAAGGCAACGAGAGCGATCTGTTGATGCTTGTTCTTCCAATCTGGGATTGGACCTTAGTACACATTTCCACGTAGGACCTGGTCCTGAAAGCTTGTGTAAACTCTCTATTGACGATGCTTGACTTGCTAGACAGGCTGTTTAGACGTTCCTCCTGAGACTCACCTGTCAAACACATAAAGATAAATTATATGATCTCATAACCATTACTTAATTCATTGGGCATTCCTCTTTCAAGGAATTTTTACGGCCGTGTACCGTAAACCACCAATCACTATTACAAAAAATACATTTGCTGGGCATGAGCTAAAATTGCAACCAACCCATGTTCTAATCGACCAATGAAAACTGCTTTTCATGTAGGGTCCACGACGAAACACGAGAGAAACGAGAGTACACAAAACTCAAGAGATCGGAACCTATAGAGTTCAACACATTAATATGCTCAAAAAGATTCGTACCGAGTTATGTATCCTCGTTCGGATCACTAATTAGGGAAAAAAAAAATAGAAGGACAAGGAGAGAAACGGCATACCGGTGATCGGAAATGAAGATCTGAACTTGAGAAACGCCAACTTCATCAGCGGAGCCATGGAGGATATTGTTAAAGCTGCAGAGACTAAAGCATCATCAGAGAAGTCATACGTCTTCTTCTTCAAAGGGCCGGAAAGAGATCTCGGGAACACGAGAGTGAGGCTGTATATATAGAGGTCTCTGACTTGTATGAAGAAGCCTTAGCTGGCCATTGTATTGAGCAGCGCCTCAAATTTCGTTGTCTTTGCTCGCACGCTATCGTCCCTCGCACGGCGTGTTCTTCTTCGTGCCTTGCTTTTTTATTTATTGATTTTTTGGTCGAAACATGCAATGCTTCAAGACCCATGACTTAGGCATTTTCCTTCTTTTCAATTTTAATTTTTCTTTTTTGAGGATGTATTTCTTGTTTATCCAAGATGCCTAGGGGCTTGGCCACAAAAATTTAGAGAATGAAGCAGCTGGGGCGGGACAACACTTGGTGACGGTGATTGATGCCGACACGCCGTAGATTGTCTTCATATTGTTTTGGTAACAAAATTTCTTTAATTTATGTATGTTGTATGTGTCACGCCCCGAACCTCGAGCGCACCAACATCCCACCATGGTCATGTAAATACGACATTCCCAGGTAGTGTCGCCGACTCCATTCATTTATTATTGCGCAAGCAGAACGTATTATAAAACCCCTGACAATGAAATATAGGATAGAAAAGCAGGAAGAAAATTCACAACCAATCACTTACATAAACCAACGGAGTTACAAACGAAGGCCTACAGCCAAAAGTCTACAAAAGACCGCTCTTAAAAATGAACTGTCCTACGACCTACAAGTCGAACACGTTCTCCAATCCTCATGACTTCACCTCTGCAACTCCTCAAGGTCAACCAAAGCTATCTAGCCGCTCCGTCCAGCAAAGACCTGAAATTTTAATCCCACAATCGGAATGAGATATTGTCTCAGCAAGTTCAACCCTCCTAAACCCCTATTAGAAAGTAAATACGCCCCAAAGTGGCCTAGCCACAACATCAAGAAGACTTACCTCGCATTAGTCTTAATCTGCAGGTTAGCACAGTTTATATAATTCAACCACGTGCAATTATGATAATCAAACAACTGTGACATAATCACATTATCAAAACAATTCAACCACTTGGATCGTCTCAACGATTAATCGACTCGGCCGATTACATGTCATTCTAGCAAATCAATCGTTGTTTCCAATCACGACCTTATAGGAAGGTTTAACAACCAGTGGCAATCACGGCCCCACTCGGCACGACCTTTGATTAGGTGGTAGATCTCGGCCCGATGGGCATGACCTCTAATAGGTGGTCAAAGGTGGTCAATCACAGCCCTATTGGGCACGACCTCTAATAGGTGGTCAATCACAGCCCTATTGGGCACGACCTCTAATAGGTGGTCAATCACGGCCTCACTGAGCACGACCTCTAATAGGTGGTCAATCACAGCCTCACTAGGCACAACCTTTAATAGGTGGTCAAATACGGTCGTTATTCCATCAAATTTTGACACATGGGATTTTATAAAAAGAATTCCTATTTATCGCAATCACACTCCATTTGCCACAATCAATCATCAAATTCAAATTCTAAATACACAGCAACGATCGGCACAAAATTCTGAGCAATCGGGGTAAAAAATAATTTTTCCATTTTTTTAATTATAATATAATATTATGAATTCCAGAATTTTGAAACAATTAAATAATTCAAAATTAAAATCGTATTATGTCCCATCAAGGTTTATTATTAAATAAGCTCTCTTAGCCTTTAATTAAACATGCTTTAAATTAAACAAACATCTTAATCTAAATCACAATTAAATAAACTAGACTAATCACCTAAGCTTACTTAACTTAAACTAAGCACACTTAGGGCATCATTAATCGTCTAATCAAGATTTAGTGAGCTAAACTCACCTCATTAATGAACCGAGCCGACCAAAACGACGGGGACGACACGAGGATCGACTTTCCTCAAAGCGGGCCAAGCTTCCGAGGTCGGGAAGCCGGCCAAAACGGGCCAAAATTGGGCTGAGATACCCACTAAAACCAGCTGCTGGTTGAGATCGAACGGAGGTGGTTCAGTGGCTGATCGGGCAGAGGAACGGTAGAGGAGGACCGACGGTGACTCGCACGAGCTCCCAGCGAGTTGGGTGGTGGCTCACGGCTGCGATGAGGACTCCGACAAAGACGAACAGCGGCTGGGACGACTTGGTCTTGTGGGCAAAGGGGAGACGGCAAAGCGACGGGCCATCACGTGGGCAACACGCGGACGAACGACGACCGCGGCGGCGGCGGCAACGACGGCGAACGAGCGGATGCCGAGCAAGCAATCGAGCGGGCGAAGGGGCGGACAAAGCTTGCTGCAACCGGCCGGATTCTCCCTCTCTCTCCTCCAATTCAAATTCCAAGAAGCTAGAGGTTGAAGATGATGTTGATGGGTGGCTTTTTGAGATTAAATCTCCACCCTCCACTTGTCAAGCTCTCATCATTTGGCTCAAACCAGCATGACATGAGGTGATGTCATCTTCCACTATCTCAATCCTCCACAACCTCTTTCAATGGGTGCAAATTTCATTTTCCGCTGGGGCATAAAATCTTGTACATTAATTTCTTCAATTCCATTCAATTCTCTTCCACTTGAGTCCAATTGAAGTCCATAAAATTAATCCAATGTCACCACACTTCAATTCACATCTTCACTTATCCGTAGAACCAACTTAAGTCCCAAAAACGCGACCAAAAGCGGGCCTACTAATTTCTCGCGCCAAATTAGCCATTTTTTGATTTAATTGCTGAAAAACTCTGATTGCATGAAAAATCTTCCAAAGATGAGTGAATGATCCTAAAATGATTTGTGACATACCATGACTTCCAATTTCTGAATTTAATCTCAATTTCACTGTTAATTTCACTTTGATACGATACTAGCGCGTCTTGATCTACTGGGCAGCTTTTAAAAATTTTCATGCATTTGACTTGTGGTTGATCAATTCAAGCCACAATGTACATCTTTGAAACATTGGCGACTTTCGGTTGTGAGAGTAATCTCAAGATTTCAAATATGGACATAGGGTACCCAATCAACAGAAAAGTCGGTCCAGTGCCGATCAACAAGAATTGTGCGATCTGGTGGAATCACCCACACTCGATCACATGCCTCTGTCAAGTCGACCTATCTTCGGTCTTCAATTGATTTTTAATTGTGCCGTAATGACCCTTGTAGATTAGCTCGGTCGAAAGGTCGCTTCCTGATTAAATTTTCGAGTCTGATGCATTATAAACTCTTAACGGCTTCACCTAATAGACTAGTTTTCGCATGAGTGGCCGATTCAAGGAAAAAACTATATGTGTGCCAACGAAATGCCCGTCTCAATTTATTGAAAATATAATTGGAAAATCGGGATGTTACAATATGCATGTAAGTGTGTATATATGTATATTGCTTACAAACGCTTAGAAGCTAACTGGATATTTTTACTTTATGGCCCCAAAAAAAGGGGCTAGATATTTTACTTTCGAGAGGTTCACTCAATAGAATTATATTCACAGAGTGAAGGAAGAGCAGAGATAAATATCGTATCTAAGGGCATGGATTATCTCAACTTTATGGAGGAATTCAATCTTGATGATCTGAATCCTAGTCAAGAATAATATTTAGATTATTTTTAATTGCATATGATGCATAAATAATGTGATCCGCTCCGGTGAGCATGCAATCATATGGCTTGTGATTAGGTAGAAACGGCGAGAGATGCACGTGATTTCTTTTCTCGCACCCCACGAATATATTCTATAACTCGTAAGTTTTCCTGTGACGGGGTTATCCAGCACTATTCTTGGTTGGCTTCTAAGTTTGTCATGGATGAACTAACTGATAGAGAACATTTTCCTACTTGGTTCCGCTCGATTATGGTAATCAGTTCGACTGCATAAGTTCAACCCAAAAGTCATCTACTTAGAATTGAAATAATATTGCACCCAAAGCACTTAACACGTGAATTTGCGAAAAATATTTAAATAATATATAGGATCTATATCAAGATAATAGATCTAGAATTTGATGCTTCATCTCTTTTCGCTTCCTTAACTTTGTACATTTTTTTTTAAATTCCCTTTGGTGCTAAAAACCTTGTATATGTGTATGCCTTACATCGTTTTGATCTTCCTCATTCAGATTTAGCCACTTAGATGACAATGGAAACATGTAATATTAGGAGTGTACCTAAGAGTCAGTAGGAGAAATAGGAATGGTTATTTATACATAGCAAATTTACTAAGGATGAAACTTGGTGATTTGGCCAAAAAAAGAAAAGAAAAAAAAGAAAGAAAAGGATGAAACTTAGTAAGAATGTCAATTCCCCTCTCTTGATAGCTTTCACCATTGTCGAAATCTTCAGTTTTGTGACATCCACGTGGTATGAAAAAGGCAAGCAGCAGTGTAGAATCATCCCGAAAGTAAAGCAGAATGATTTCTTCTCTCTTCTTCATCTGCTCGTCTTTGTATATAGAGAGCTCCAGGTGATTTTCTCAATATCATCTTCCAATGACATATATTTCTCTGTTCCTTTTAGTGGAAATTCTCCGCTTTCTTTTGCTAACCTTTTGATGTCTATTTTCATGCTCTCAACAAAAGTTTGTGGATTTCTCATCATTCATGATTAATAAAAAGAATTGTTATATATCTTGCGAATATATGCAAGATTCAGTTTCTCTCTTTTTTTTTTTTAAAAATATATATATAGAAATTCCACAATATCTTTTCCCCAAGAATGCATATATAGAATTCACTTCATTTATTTTTTGAATAAGAATGGTTAGATATCTTCTCTTACAAAAATAAATAAACAAAAAACATTTTCATCTCTCATAAAATATTATATGTTGATTAATTATATTAAGCGATATAAGCAAACAATTTTAAGAAAATATATTTCGAATCGTATATTTTTTGCGAAACAAATAGAGCATTGTATTAAACAAAATGCACACAATACAAGCATCTGATGAGGCCCTCTTGTCATGAAACATCTCAAAAATAGTTAATTAAGGAGGAGAAAATTGAAGCTTATTTGGGTGCCAATATTATTGTTAGAAGGCAGCTACCACAAAAAGGTCTAATTTGACAAGCATTTACTTGTAAGATAAATTGATCATTGACTGCTTTGATTCAGCTCATGGACTAAGAGATCAAGATCTCTTCCAGGACCAACCTTATTGACTTGTTCATGGTGAGAAGACACAAGTATATATGCTCTTCAAGCTCCTTCAGCCGCCCCAAGAAGCAGGCGTTGTGCACATCGAACTCCTTTACAACCTCCCTCACTATCTCGCCCTTCTTTGTGTAATTCCTCACCACTATCTCGGCCCTCGATCTTCCATGCTTGACCTCGTCATGCAATGTCCGGTCCACTTGCTTACAATGTCCATGTCATTGATCAGTATGAGCACCCTTTTCGCTGTGACATTGAGCTGTGCGCTGACTCCTTCAGTTGACGAGCTTTTCTCTGGACATGAAGATGACCTAATGGACTTCACCTTTGTCACACCTCGAATCCCGGGTATGCACACATCCATCGGTGATCGATTAAAAATGCGACGTCCCAGGACACGTTGCCGAGCCATTCTTTTTATCTTTCAATTAAGCACATGCGGAAGCGAATTAAATAAACACTAGGCCAACAAACAAACATAGGGATAGTAAAACATGACAAACATTGCCGAAAACAACATATTCATTTATAACACTATTAACCCTAGGAAGTTTAATACTTACAAGTCTTTCCACGGCCACTTCCTATCAACCCTCTGAAAAACCTCTAAGGATTAGGGTTTAGCCTAAACCTCACTAGCGACAGGGCCAGCCAAAAGGTGTCGTACCTCGCGCCCACTACATCCGCACTCAGTAGTCTCCACTCTACAGCTTTGAAAAATGTTAACCATGACGGGATGAGATAAATCTCAGTGAGTCAAAATCCTAAACCTCAGTTAGGACGCAAATTCGCCTCGAAGGCGATCCTAAACACGCACCATACAGAACTCACCTCGCCTCAGCACGCCCCTATGCATTAGTGCATCACGTATGCTGTTATAATTATCACAAGCGTAATTAATAACCAGAACACATAACACTCATCCTTCAAACATTCACATGGGTCCCGATTATAAGGTAAAACCATTATGACACATCCTATACCATACCACACAATTTTGCCCCATAATCAAGCGCAATAACACAACTAGTAAGACGTGTTCCAATTATTATGACTTCTCGGACTACGGCCAACACAAAAGTCGGCGGTCATTCGGTGTAACCGGACATTGTCTTACCCCAATGGGTACGGCATCATCTCACGTACTCATACGCATTAGGACAGCATTCCATAAAGGAGCATTGGTCTGGCCTCAACTGCTACTCGACATCCTATTGACATGAGGGAATCTGAACTTAATCAACCATCGTCCCGCATATTCATACACATCAGGGTATTTAGGTGATCACATGAGCACACCATCACTCAAGTCCATTGTTATCTTCCTCATTAGCTAAGAACACAAAAATCTCTTTTTTTTTAAAAATAAACCTTGGAACCCTTTTTTTTTTTTTTGGTAAAAGGTAAAATTATATATAAGCTTTGGACAAATATACAAAAAATTTGGTGCCAAAACTCACACTCTAGCTGTGGAAACAAGAAGAGTGAGAGGAAGCTGAATCGAAAGATACAGGCAATAATAACAACAAGCTATACTACCCTGAACAAGGAAACAACCAGATTACAAACCACCGACCATCAAGGTCCAATCCGAAGAAAGGCGAAGAATGGAGAGGATGTTAGGAAGATGAAGCCAAAGCAAACATAGAGGGATCAAAGCCCAAACTTCTTTGGAGTCTTATATTTCTTGGAGTAGGAGGAACGCTTGTAAACGCTAGCACTTTGTCCTTCACAACCTTGATAAGGTAATTTTTAAGAGCTGAAATCACTAAGGTTTCGCCCCAAAAATGATGCTATTCCTCTTCTTTCAAATAAGATGGCACATGGCTCAAAATGAGAATCAAGCGATACTATGAAAGAAACTCTTTCCATTTAGGAATTTTAATGCCCAAGAGTGGTTGTCCTTCCACGATCTTTTCCTCCAAGGAAGGTTACACCTTGAAGACCAAAAATATGCAAGAATCGCGGAAGCATCACACTCAAAGAACAAATGATCTATGGAAATATGCAAGAGTCGTGGAAGCATCACACCTTGGAACCTTTTTTTTTTTATATTCAAAACATTCTGAAATAAATTCGTACACGGTCACGTACTCAAAATTAATTCGTCAAACTTTGCACACTTCTACTATAAAATCTCCTTGTTTTATCAAATAAAATTTGGCGTCTAAACCCAACACCTCATTTATTTTCTATTTTCTTTTCCAACCACCCTATTTTTGAAACTAAACTTGGGTAATCCTTTTTTTTTCCTTTAAAACTTTTGGAAAGAAATTCTTAGGTGCTCTCGTACTCAAAATTAATCCGTCAAACTTTGCACACACTTAGTTTAAAACCTCATTGTTTTATTAAACAAATAAGTTTTGGTGTCAAAGTCTCTGGTTCATAGAAGTAAAATAATTATTTCATTATTTTACTTAGGTGTCTAATCGACCTACCATAAACTAATTGGTGGTGACTCCCTTTTGCATGCTAGATATTTGAACTGAAGTCGCAAATTGGTATGGGCTTGGAGAGCGCGAGCTAAGTTTATGCTTACTAATCCATTAGCCAAACCTTAAGTGGTTCACCCAAAATTTTAGTCACAACAGTACTAATCCAACCAACTAGATCAACACTAATCCATCTTAAGACTAATCCAACCAAACTAGATTAACACTAATCCATCTTAAGGTAAATAATCACTTAATACTAATTTAACTAAGCTAATTAACATTAATCTAACCGCTAAGTGTAATTAACAACCTAATCAAGGATTGGTCAGTTAACTCACCAAATTAGGACGGTGGCAAGCTCATGGCGACAGCGACGGCGACGTGAAGGCGGTGAAGACTCGAGACTATCATGTCTCCAACGGAAGCTTAATGACGAAGGAAACAGCCCATAAGCTCATGGCTTGTGGCTGGTTCGATTCTGTGGAGTAGCTGGTCGCGAGGGATGATGGCACGGATGGTGAGGTCAAGATGACGACTGGACGTGGCTGTGGCGGTGTGGAAGTGGAGAGGCAGTGGTTGTTTTGGCGGGTTGGGTAGTAGAAACAAAAATAAAAGGGAAGAAGGGGTTGCTGGAGTTGGATGGTGGAAGAAAAATGAAGAAGAAGAAGTAGATGGAAAAGAAAGTGAGCTGGTATGCTGCTGCAGGGGGCTCACGCACGCCTAAAGGAGGGAAATGGGAGAGGAAAGAGATGGGAAAGAGAGGGAAACCAAGAAGTCAAAGCAGCAGCCACTAAAAAGCCTTGGAAAATATCTTGCACTCATGAAAATGCCTCTAAAGTCTTCATCCCTTAATGTCAAACACTCCTCCAATGGAAATTTAGTTCCAAACTCCTACAATTAAACCATTTTGGTGTAGAAAAACATGCCCATCTTCAGCCATCCGAATTTCCTCTTAATTTCCTTCCAGTTCTTCACAAAATAAGTCATTTGGGCAGCCAAATTAGTCCCTTTCACCTCCCATCCGAATTTCCCTTTTATTTCCGATTTGTCCGAAATTGATTTTCTGCAAAAATTTCGAACTTGATGGAATTTCTCCGAAAGATGAGACGACGTCCTATAAATGAATCATGACACACTTGAACATCCAATTCCCGAAACCAAATTCAATTTCGTGGTTAAAATCGACCGAACGCAATTTTAGTATAACCTAACCTATCAAGTAGCTTTTAGGGATTTTAATGCATTTGACTTGTGGTCGATAATTTTCGATCCACGTTTGTACATCTCCGACTCGTAGACGACTTTCAATTGTCGTAAAAATCGCAAGGTTTCAATTACGTGTTCTGAGTATAATTTCAATAGAAAATCAAGTTACAACTATTCGATGCGAATATCACAATCATGCATAACCATTCGCAATTCAACTATGTGATTCCATCAAATTGACCTATATTCGTTTGCTAATCGATTTATAATGGTGTCATATTGACCCTTGTTGATTATTATGATCGCGCAGTCGATTTTCGATCGAATTATCTAGTCTGTCGCGTTTATATCCCTTAACGGCCTCACCTAATAGATTAGTCAACTCGTGGGTGATTAGTCCTGAGTAAAATGACCATGGGCATGTCGACAAAACAACCATTCCATATATTCGAGACGAGATCGAATTTTAGGATGTCACAGTAGGGGCATGTGGCGCATGCCGTGCACACGCTTGACCTTCCTCATGGGCGCATGCGTGCCACATGCCATCTTCCTTTTCACACCTATTTGCCGATTTTGACGATTTCGTTGTGCATACACCGCTTGAGTCTCCTCCGCTAGCCCACCTCAGACCAAATTAAGTCGTGGGTTTTGGCGACCACAAAGGCGTGATCACATAGGCCTTGAAATTGGCAAAAACGACCAAGAAATTGGTTGAAATCAAACAAAATTCCAATGGACATACAAACCCTAATCCACAACTTCCACCAAGCAGTTAACCTCTAGTGATCATCCAAATGCTAAATTGACTTAAGGCCTTTGTTGCCATGGCAATGCGACCTGGTTCGAACTTGTGAGTGGTGGGTAGCCCAAATTTGGCCAAAATTGCCAATTTCCCTCTCGGCCCCATATTGCCCCATTTTCAATTCAATGAAAATCCCATAAATACACTTGGATACCAAATGTTAGAAATTTTAAGGACCAATGATCCCAATTATACATGGATGGACAAAATTCACTCATAAACAAAATCAAATGTGAAAACGTGAAGATTTTACTAGCCTCCAACTATTGATGTAGTTCAATTGATAACCTTAATCGCGGAGCGTTGAATAGTCGATGAATGGGTATATATCAAGCCAATTGCCCTCTCAACATTGATGATTTGTTTCCTCAATCATAAGAAGAAGACCCCTTTATTTCATTTGCACCGCTTCATATGACTCACGTATCTCAAATGTGGACTATAGAGGTTAATGAAATTAATTTGGAAAAAATAAATTGAATGTGGGATCACAATAAGGTATTATGAAATCATAATGAAGGGGATAAAAGTGAACTGAAGGGGATGAAGAGAACAAATTTAACTGAATACGATCACATCAAGTGATGTCCAAAGGCTAAGTTGTCCATTCAAGTTTTACTGGAAAAATATGCACACAATAAAAGCATCTGATAAAACCCCTTGTCATGAAACATCTCAAATGGCGTAGGCCATTGGCAGCAATCACAAAAATGTTCAAATAGACAAGCAATTATTTGTCAGATAAACTGATCAATAACCACTTTGATTCAGCTTGTGGATTGAGAGGTTAAGATCTCTTCCACAACCAGCCTTCTTGACCTGTTCATGGTGAGAAGGCACAGGTAAATATGCTTTTCCAGCTCCTCCACCTGCTGCAAGAAACGGGCATTGTGCGCATCAAAAAACTCATTCACAACCTCCCTCACCATATTGCCTGTCTTCGCATAATTCCTCACCACCATCCTGGACCTCGATCTGCCATGTTCAACATCATCGTGCAGTCTCCCCGCGAACGTGCTTACTGTGTCCATATCATTAGCCAGTATGTAGACCCCTTTCGCTGTGACATCAAGTTGTGCGCAAACTGCTTGGGTCGATGAGCTTTTCTCTGGATATGATGGTGACCTAATGGACTTCCCTTTCCTATTGCACATCCCGGTGCTACAGCTTGCCAGCACCAGCGCTGTGGCCGAGATCACGGCAGAGGAGACCACCAGCCCAAGCCCTCCTACCCTCTTGCAAGCCCTAGCCAGCTTCATTCTCCGCCGCATCTGCTTGCGCTTGGATGTTAACTCATGAAACAATGCCATGTGATTATCATGCATACCTGGGAACTGGACCACAGCGATCGCAAATAAAGGGTTTGTCAGAGAGGCAAATGCGGACAGCTCTCGGCATATCAGACGGCTCTGTTCGTCTGCATGACTTGCATCTTCAAATACTAGTTTTGCCAACTTGGTTGCTCTTCTGATCCTTTGGTAATTGGTGCGGATCTGGTAGATGCCCCAGAGGAGCAACTCGCACACATCACACGCGTATGAGCTCATCTGGAAGTAGTCAACAAGAAGACCATGGAAATTCAAGGTCTTGATCATGTTCGTGAGGGTTTCCTGCCCAGGCTCGAGGAGCCATTCTGACAGGTGCGCCATACTATGGGCATCGGCTGACGGAGGCAGCAACGGGAGCGATCTGCCTATGCTTGTTCTTCCAATATGGGATTGGACTTTAGCATACATTTCCACGTAGGACTTGGTCCTGAAAGCTTGTGTGTACTCTCCATTGACGCTGCTCGGCTTGCTAGACATGCTGTTTAGACGTTCCTTCTGGGACTCACCTGACAAACAGAAAAGGCTCAATGATATGATCTCATAGCCATTATAATTTATTAGGCCCATTCTTTGCTCCAGGAATTTTGTACGGCCATGAATTATAAACCACCAATCTCCGTTCGAAAAAATACATAAATATTCAACCACCCGGAAGTTCTTATCAACTAATCTGCTTTTCATAGAGGATATACAACGAAATGCAAGAGAAACAAGAGGATTCAAAACTCAGCAGCTCGGAACATATAGAGTGCAAAACGTCAATTTGCTCAAAAAGATTTGTGAGAACACAGTTTACTTTCATTGTTCCAATCACCAATTAGATAAAAGAAGGACTAGCAGAGAGAGAAATTGATATGAGAGAGACGACATACTGGTGGTCGGAAATGAAGATCTCGTCTTGGGAAACACCGACTTCATGAGCTGAGCCATGTGATATTGAGACCAAAAGTTTGCTCGAAGAAGCTTTCAATCCTTTTCTCAGGGGGCTTGAAAGAGATATCGGGAACAAGCGAATGAGGCTGTATATATAGAGGTCACACCTTTTTTTTTTCTTAAGTGCTTACAAACGCCTAGAAGCTGGCTATGTGTTTACCTTATAGCCACAAAAAAAGGGGCTAGATATTTTACCTTAGGGAGGTTCACTCCACTGAAGGAAGAGATGAAAGATAAATGTGGCCTCTAAGGGCATGGATTTTTTCCAACTCTGTGGAGGAATTCAATTTAGAGGAGTTAAATCCTAATAAGGAATAATATCTAAATCGTTTATAGTAATCGTATATGACTCGGAATAATCTGATCCACTTTTTATGAGCTTCCACTTATGGCTAGATAGAACCGACATGCGATGCGAGTGAGCTTTCTTTTCGTGGCCCTCACGTACTATTTTATGATTGACAAGTTTCCTACCAGGCACTTATCTAACATTGTTCTTGGTTTGTTTCTAAATTAGATGTGCATTTGTTGGAGAAATCTTCCTGAAGTATTTTGAAGCTGACAAAACGTTTCCATCAGTCTAGTCTGAAGATTTGCAGACTCTACTATTCAAAGTCTAAAGACCTCCGAACTACCAGACTTAAGACTCAAAGTCTATTCTCATTGACAGTTTCTAATCCGTCGAAGATGGGTTATCCAGAACTGGGTGTTTCATTAAAGATTTAACCTTATCGATTGGAGAAGATCTCTTGGCTGGATATGTCATAACGGAATTCTTTATTTGATCATGATTGATTCAGAGATTAAGGATCCGATGATTGGCGAAGTATACTTGGAAGGTTCTACTTATGGAAACCAAGATCCTGATTGTATGGGCGAGTAGGATTGATGGGCTATCGACATGTTCCTTTAATAGCTCGAATGATCTTCCTAATTGATTCCGTCCAATGGGTAGATTGGAGGAATTCCTTTGGTAAGTGCCAACGGGTATGATGGCATAAAGGAGTATAAAAGGAAGACATTCCAGTTGTTCGAGTGTGTGCGCGATAGAAGAATTCCAAAGTCTGAAGCTCTTTGTTTTTAGTCAATTCATTTACTAAGCGAAATCTTGTACGCAAAAGAGAGTATATACTTTGAGAGACCTTGAGGAAGTGTGGTAGAGTTTCTACACTGTGGAATCAAGGGAGAGCTTTGCTGCAACAACACTTTTGTTCATAGTGAAATCCAGCCGGTGGGCTATCAGTGCGGAAGAGTGGACGTAGGCTTGGAATAAGCCGAACCACTATAAACCTTGTGTTCAATTTTCTCTTCCCTACTCTCTGCTTTACTTTAATCATAATTCGTCTTGTTAACCAAAGAAGAACTTCCTTTCTATTGTCTGCTTAGTATTGTTCTTATATCACGAAGAATTATTTTTACATCTATTCACCCCCCTCTAGGTGCTTATACTAGCTATCTCAATTGGTATCAGAGCCTGTGTACTCACTTTGTTTGAAGTGTTTTACTTCAGAGTTAAAGATCCATGACTAGTATATTAGCTCCAAGGCTGGTAGAAGGGCAAAGTAATACCAGACCGCCTTACTTTGATAGAAAGGATTACAACATATGGAAAAACAAGATGAAGGCATTCCTAAAATCAAAGGATCCTCTGGAATGGGACGTTGTGGACAAAGGAATCATTCCTAAAGCTGCACCTATCTCAGAGAGAGGAAAAGATACTGTTGAGTTTAGTGAAATGACTAAGAAAGAGATAATCAAGAGACAAACTCTTGATGCAAAAGCAATTTATTCTTTATATTGTGTATTGTCACCTACTGAATATAACAGAATATCTTCTTATTCTACAGCTAAAGAAGTCTAGGATAGATTACACATCACTTATGAAGGAACTGATTGAGTGAAAGAAACCAGAATCAACATTCTGCTCGGTCAATATGAAGCATTCAAAATGAAATTTGGAGAATCTATCACTGACATGTTTAGTCGTTTTACAGAGATCGTGAATGGCCTTGAAAATCAAGGGCAACCAATTTCTGATCCCATGAAAGTAAACAAGTTTCTGCGTGGACTCTCTAATGATTGGAATCACATAAAGACCTCAATAAGGGAGACACAAAGAATTATGCCACTTTCGGTCGATGAATTGGTTGGGACTCTTCAGTCTTATGAAGTAGAGTGAATCAACGAAGATGAAGATCCTAAAGGTAATAAATCCATTGCATTAAAATCTAATGATGATTCTGATATCACAGATTTTGAAGACGATATGGATGACGAAGAGCTTGCTCTCATGATAAGAAGATTCAGAAAACTGAACAGAAAAGGAAGAAGATTCAATCCAAAGAAACAAAGTTTTCAAAAGCAACAGACTAAGTCTGTTGAGGATGATGAATCAAACAAAGATGTAGTCTGCTTTGAATGCAAGAAAAAGGGACACATCAGACCCAACTGTCCTCTTCTGAGGAAGAAGAAAGGAAAAGCTGAAAAGTATCGAAAGGCTCTTAAAGTAGAAACCTGGAGTGATACAGAGTGTGAAGAAAGTGATGATGATTATGCCATTATATGTTTGATGGCACAATCGGATTCAGATTCCAACTTCGAGACATAATCAGATTCAGACAGTGAATTTGAGGTGAGTAACTTTAAAAACCCTATTAAAGTTTCTAAATACATTGATGAGTTGTGTTTCAGTCTTAAGACTTCTCTTAAAAGGATTTCCGAACTTAAAAAGGAAAATTCTGCACTAAAACAACAAGAAAATGTTTTGAAAGAAAAGGTCAAAGTTTTAGACAAAAATGTTTCTACCTTGAAAGAAAATGAAGGCAATCTTTCAAAAGAAAATACATTCTTGAAAATTGATATCTCAAATATTTCTAAAAGATTTTCTATAGGATTTGAGAAACTGGAAAAAATTCTTTTTGTTCAAAGACCTTATTTCAATAAATCTGGTTTGGGAATGTCTGCGGAAACCATTCATTTAATTGATTTTCCTAAAGTAAAGGAAATAATTAAGCAAAGACCCACAAGAGATGCTTACAAAAATCATTTTAAAAAGATCTTTGTAAAACCAGTAGGTCGCAATGCTCTCAAATGTTCAAAGTGCAATAGTGCAGATCATTTTGAAAAAGAATGTCCTATGGTTTGGAAACCTGTTAAGAAAGTATAGGCAAAAACCGCATGTTATACTAACACCAATGGACCCAAGAAAATATGGGTACCAAAGAAAGTTTGAGTTTCTGATTTAAATGCAGGTCACTATCAAGAAAAAAAGGTAAAATGGTATCTGGATAGTGGATGCTCATATGACAGGAGATTCAAATTGTTTCGTAAAGCTCGTTCAAGTAAATGGTGGAAAAGTCTCATTTGGAGGAAACGGCGAAGGAAGAATTGTGGGATTTGGAACTATAAAGATTGGAAACCTCACAATAAGCAATGTTTCCTTAGTGGAATGACTCAACTACAATCTGCTAAGTATCAGTCAGCTGTGTGATACCAGTTTCAAAATCAACTTTCAAGAGGGAATATGTTCAGGAACCAGTAAAGATTCTACTCAGTCATTCATGGGTCGAAGACATGGAAATATCTACCTCTTGGGTGTGAAACCAGATGAATCGCAATGTCTGATCTCAATTCAAGACGAAGCGAACTTATGGCACAGAAAACTTGGGCACATCAATATGAAGCAGATAGCCAAAATTTCAACAAAAAGGCTTGTTCGTGGTTTACCCAATCTATCATACCAAAAGTCTGATCTATGTACATCATGCATATTGGGAAAGCAGGTAAGAAATTCCTTTAAACCAATAAATCAAGTTTCCATTAATCGTGTACTGCAGCTCCTGCATATGGATCTCTTTGGACCAACCAGAACTCAAAGTATTTGAGGTAAGAAATATTGCCTAGTAATTGTGGATGACTACTCACGATTTACCTAGGTATATTTCCTAGCAAGTAAGTCTAAAACCTTCTCTTACTTTGAAAAGTTTGCTAAAAAGGTTCAAAATGAAAAAAAAAAAAAATGGTATGTTATTTCAAGTATAAGAACAGACCATGGAGGTGAATTTGAAAATCAAGATTTTACAAAGTTTTGTGATGAATCTGGTTTTCAGCATTTGTTCTCCTCTCCATATACTCCAGAACAAAACGAAGTTGTGGAAAGAAAGAATAAGTCGCTTCAAGAAATGGCTAGAACTCTTTTAATTGAATGTAACATCTCTTCACATTTTTGGGCTGAAGCAGTTTCTACAACATGTTATATTATTAATAGAGTTTTTCTAAGACCAATTCTGGAAAAAACCCCCTATGAGTTATTCAAAGAAAAGAAGGCTATTGTTTCATATTTTCATGTGTTTGAATGTAAATGCTTTATATTGAAAAATGCAAATGATCGAGTTGGCAAGTTTGAAGAAAAATCAGACGAATGCATCTTCCTTGGATATTCAACCACAAGCAAAGTGTATAGAGTCTACAACAAGAAGACTCAATCTGTGGAGGAATCAATGAATGTCAAATTCCAAGATTCTATGCAAAACGAATCTATTCAGACTCATCTTGAAGAATCTGAATCTGCTCCAGACTCTACAAAGTCTAAATCTCAAGAAGCAGCTTAGACTTCGAAAGACCAACAACAAATGATTGTTGAAGATTCAAATGAAGAAAGTGATCATCAATCTGACAAATCAACTAGTAACTGGAAGCATAAGTCCAGTCATCCCAAAGATCTCATTATTAGCGATATTAATGAAGGAATTCGCACAAGATCCAAAAGGCGCGAAGAGTCTAGTGCTGTGGCTCTTATTTCTGAAATAAAACCCAAAAGCATAGAATAAGCTTTATCTGATGAAAGCTGGATTGAAGCTATGCAAGAAGAACTCAGGCAATTCAGCATTAATGATGTCTGGGAGTTGACTCCTAAACCGAAAGGTAAATATATTATTGGAACTAAATGGGTTTTCAAGAACAAGATGAACGAGAAATGAAAGGTCGAAAGAAACAAAGCAAGTCTCGTGTCCAAGGGATATGCGCAAGAAGAAGGGATAGACTATGACGAGACTTACGCACCAGTAGCAAGGTTAGAAGCAATTCGATTATTACTTGCTTTTGCTTGTTATAAGAATTTCAGGTTATTCCAAATGGACATCAAAAGTGCTTTCCTGAATGGATTTATCCATGAGGAAGTCTATGTGGAACAACCACCTGGGTTTAAAGACCCAAGGAAACCAGACTCAGTATTCAGACTGAAAAATGCCTTATATGGTTTAAAGCAAGCACCTCGAGCTTGGTATGACAGGCTAAGTAAGTTTTTAATTCAAAACGGCTTTGTAAAAGGTAAAGTAGACACTACTCTGTTTATCAAAAGAGAAAACAAAAGTTTTCTGCTTGTTCAAATATATGTTGATAATATTATTTCTGGATCCTCTAATGAAAGCTTGTGCAAGAAATTCTCTAAGTCTATGCAGGATAAATTTGAAATGAGCATGATGGGTGAGTTAACCTTCTTTCTCGGGCTTCAAGTGAAACAACTAAAATAAGGAACTTTTATTCATCAAGAAAAATATGCCAATGATCTTGTCAAAAAGTTTGAATTGAAAAATTGCAAAAAGACTGATATATCAATGTCAAGCTCTTTGAAGATAGACAAAGATGAATGAGGAAAGAAAGTTGACCAGAAGCTATACAGGAGTATCATTGGTTCACTTCTTTATCTTACTGCTTCTAGACCTGACATTCCATTTAGTGTTTGCATTTGTGCTAGATTTCAAGCAGACCCAAAAGAATCTCATCTGAGTGCCGCAAAGCGTATTATCAAATACATTGCATCAACTTTGAGCATTGGTCTTTGGTATCCTAAAAAGGGAGACTTTACTCTTCTTGGATATTCAAACGCAGACCTAGCTGGATGCAGAGTTGATAGAAAGAGCACCTCGGGTACCTGTCAACTACTTGGTAGCAGGACAGTATCTTGGTTTTCAAGAAAGTAAAGTACAATAGCTCTTTCTACAGCAGAAGCGGAATATGTAGCTCTTGGAAGTTGTTGTTCACAAATTCTATGGATAAAACAACAGCTAAGAGACTTTGGAATTAAAGATTCATGCACGGAGATTAACTGTGACAACACCAGTGCAATCAATTTCACCAAGAATCCAATGCTTCACTCAAGAGCAAAGCATATAGAGATTCGACATCACTTCATTAGAGATCATGTTCAAAATGGAGAAGTTTCGATTCAGTTTGTTGACTCAAAGAACCAATGGGCGAATATATTTACAAAGCCTTTGGAGAAAAATCAATTTGAAATCATCTGTTCCAGACTCAACATCTTGAAGTTTGAAGAAGTTAAAGTCTAGAGACTCCTAGACTCAAACGATCAAGATTTTCTTTCGTAAGTTATTTTCTTATGTCTCGATTCTCATCTCGAAAAGGTACGATCATCAACCGTGTTTGATTATTGCCATCTTTAATTGACGTGATTATTGCTGCGTTTCCTTTTCGAAAATGGAGTTATTTTTTAAATGAAAATTATCTAATTTTTCGAAAAAAGGCAGTTATTTTTTAAAAAGGCATCTTTTTACTTTCTTTTATGACGTTCCGTATGCCTCTCTTCGACTGTTATATATACTGTCGATTTCTCTTTGTTTCACTCACAAAAACCCTAAGAGAGTACCGATCTTCCATTTCTATCTTCTTCTCTTGTTTAATCTTCGAAAAGTTGTCATCTTTCTTGGGAAAACAAGCTTGGAATCTCTCAAAGACTGTGAAAAATGTCTTCCTAAAGAAAGTCTTCGAGGATCGCGAATAGGGGACCACAGCAAATGCGTGAGGGGCCTACGCACTTCGATCTCACCGAAGAAGAAGAGTTTCCTAGTCAGCAGCAGAGCCCACAACATTCTCAGCAGCGTCCGTCTTCTCCATCTAGACAACAGGAGGTTGCTCGACAAGAAAAGGAAGAAATAATTGAAGATGCAGAACTTATAAGAGTCTATAAGCCCTCTTTTACCTGCAAGCTTTATCGTGTTTTAAAAAGGGGTGGAACTCCTTTGAACTACATTGACGAATTTTTGAAAGACAAATGGTACAAAAATGAAACCTTCTTTTTACGCACAATGGAGCGTTTGGGAATTGCCCTTGCTGGATCAGCGGAAGAGGCATTCGCAAATATCCCAATCGATCCTCGTGTTGGAGGGCTGAATCAGATAGATGGGAATGATGATGACAAGTTGTACAGTCAGTTTCAACCGAGAATGGGTGTTGCGGCAAAAATTCGGGGAAAAAGGACAGATTTGTTTCGGTCGGAGGAACAAAAGCATCTATACTCTAAGTTGTTGAAGCGTGGGGTAATAAACCCTAGAAGTGTGGACTTTGATTTCCTTGATGCTGTGAATGTTAAATTGAGGGAAAAATTCAGTCTTCTTCAACTTGAACAGTTATGTTCTGACTCTACAGAAGCCTATGCTGAACTCACTGCTTATTTCTATTCGAATCTTAGTTTATTGTATGCGAATAGATTCTCTTTTAGCGTCGGAGATCAGGACTATGTGGTAGATGTAGATATGTTGGCCGATGTGATTAGGGTTGAAAGGGGGAGATATCAACCCATTAGTGTGTCTATTGCTCGTACTACGTTGGAACTTGTTAAGGATAGAAGGACAGAGGGAAAGGTTTCCTACTCAAGGATGAGTGCATTCAACATTCTGCTTCACAAGATTGTGATTAATTGCCTCGAGACCAAAATCTACTTCAAAGCGATGTTTCAAACTCGAGGCAAAGCTGATGTATGCCATCAATCTTTGGGAAAAAGTTTTCTCTTCCACATACTATTATGTTCCACATGTACAGGGCAGTGGTGAAGGACAAGGGTCAACTTCCTTATCCAGCTCTTGTGACAAAGTTATTCAGACATTTGAATGTTCAGCCTCCATGAATTCTCTGTGTTCGATCGTGCGATCAAATGGTGATGGGACTGAAAATGGTCTCTAAAATGCATCTGAAGGAACTCAACAAGGCGTTGGAGAAATTCAAGGAGAAAACCCTTGTTAAGTCTCATCAAGTCTCTTCGGCTGCAAAGAGAAAAGGAAAGGAGCCCATGGTAGCTCCATCCAAGAAAAGAAGAGCTCACGTCGTTGAGGATGAAGATGATGAGGAAGACATCACCATTTCTGCTATGGCATTGAAGAACTTGAGTCGTTCTGTTCCAGAATCAATGGAGAGACAAGAAAAGGACACATATGAGACAGAATAGAGGACTGGAGAAAGAGAAAATTTGGAAGCAGAGGAGAAAGAAGCAGAGGAAAGACAAATAGAAGAGAGAGAAGTAGAAGAAGGAGATGAAGAGGAGGAAAGAATTGAAGAAGAAAAGGAGAGAGGAGATCAAGTGGAAATAGAGCATGAGGAACACTCTTATCCACCTGAAGGCATGGAAACAGGGGGAGACCATGAGAAAAGAGGAATGTCCTCATATCCTGCTACCAGTGAAGGAGTCAGTCATTCTCCAGCAGATCCAGAAGACATCTATGCCTCTCAATTTCCTGAAGAGGGACATGATGTTTCATCACCCAATCTACGTGACCATGCTGATTTGCCATCGTTTGTCTTTACTCCATCTGATCGAGTAGAAGCCAGTACGTAGACTGAAAATTCAGCAGACGTTCGCAGAATTCTTGATGTTCTCTTGGAAATGCGGGGTAAGATATATGCTATGGGATGCGAAGTTCAGAATTTGCAGAATGCGGGTCAAGCTTCTTCAGTTTCTTTGAATGATCAGATCCAAGCCATTTCTCTTCAGATTCAGGCAAATGCTAAGGGTGAAGATGTGGCACAACTGAAGGAGGACTTGAAAAAGCTGGAAGGCATTGTCCGGTCAATGGGAGATTTCCAACTTGTTCGTGTTCCCAAGCATTCTTGAATCCATTCTCTTTCCATCTCAACCTTTTTTATGATGACAAAAAGGGGGAGAGATGTGAGATTTGAAACTGAAACCTTGAATTTAAACTTGTTTAACTTTGGTTTGTTTTGATGTTTGACTTGAGTGTCTGGATGTGGACTGAATTTGTGATTAGGATTTGATTGCCTATATTAAGTACTATTGATATCTTAGGAATGACTTTACTCACATGCAAGACTAACCTATTTTCTGTGGATGCAGATTCTAGTGCTATTATTAAGCCATTTATCTTTATAAGATATCCATATTTGCTTGAGTAATGTTTTGCAGGTCAAAGTTATTCAAATCTGCAGGAAAGTTTTGTCACCATAAAAAATTGGGAGATTGTTGGAGAAATCTTCCTGGAGTATTTTGAAGCTCACAAAATGTTTCTATCAGTCTAGTCTGAAGATCTGCAGACTCTACTATTCAAAGTTTGAAGACTTCTGGACTGCCAGACTCAAGACTCAAAGTCTATTCTCATTGACAGTTTCTAATCCGTCGAAGATGGGTTATCCAGAACTGGGTGTTTTATTAAGGATTTAACCTTATCAACTGGAGAAGATCTCCTAGCTGGATATGTCATAACAGAATTCTTTATTTGATCATGATTGATTAAGAGATTAAGGATCCGATGATTGGCGAAGTATACTTGGAAGGTTCTACTTATGGAAACCAAGATCTTGATTGTATGGGCGAGCATGATTGATGGGCTATTGACATGTTCCTTTAATAGCTCGAATGATCTTCCTAATTGATTCCGTCCAACGGGTAGATTGGAGGAATTCCTTTGGTAAGTGCCAACGGGTATGATGGCATAAATGAGTATAAAAGGAAGACGTTCCAGTTGTTAGAGTGTGTGTGCGATAGAAGAATTCCAAAGTCTAAAACTCTTTGTTCTTAGTCAATTCATTTACTGAGCGAAATCTTGTACACAAAAGAGAGTATATACTTTGAGAGACCTTGAGGAAGTATGGTAGAGTTTCTAGACTATGGAATCAAGGGAGAGCTTTGTTGTAACAACTCTTTTGTTCATAGTGAAATCCAGCCGGTGGGCTGTCAGTGCGGAAGGGTGGACGTAGGCTTGGAATAAGCCGGACCACTATAAACCTTGTGTTCAATTTTCTCTTCCCTGCTCTCTACTTTACTTTGATCATAATTCGTCTTGTTAACCAAAGAAGAACTTCCTTTCTATTGTCTGCTTAGTATTGTTCTTATATCACGAAGAATTATTTTTACACCTATTAACCCCCTCTAGGTGCTTATACTAGCTATCTCAGCATTAACTTATCAATAGAGGACATTTTCCAACTTTTGCTTGCTCAAATATGATAATAGGTTCGACTAAATTAGCTCAACCAAAGTCAATCAACTTAGTTTCAAAATAATATTGCGCCCAGTGCATGTCACGCCCCGAACCTCGAGTACGCACATCCCTCGGTGGTTGATAACGACGTCCCAGGATGCGTCACCGACCCATTCAATTTATTGCACATGCAAAAGCAAAATAATAATCCCCAACAACACTCAACATGTGACATCCAGATTTTCGGGTCCTGATTTCAATTAAATAAATTGGGCATTTCATCGACGCGACTACAGTGTTTTTCTCTGAGTTGGCCACTCACGAGATAACTAGACTAGCTGGGTAAGCTATCAAGGACTTTAAGGCAGATAGACTTGAGAATTCGACCAATGACAGAGCTCTTGACCATGAATATTTTTAGAGGCCATTGTGACACAGTATAAAATCGAATTAAGATCGGAGATAGGTCGGTTTGACTGAGATGAGTGACCGATCATGGGTGACTCCACTAAATTGGAAAACTCTCGTCGACCGGCACTAGCTTGATCTTACTGTCGTTTTGGTACCCTGTGTTCGTATTTGAATTCTCGAAATTTTCACGACAATCAAGAGTCGTCATTGTGTCGAGTGGGTTCATTGTGGCTCGAAGAAAATCGACCACGAGTTATTTGTCCTAAAAAGTTTTGAAAACTACCTGGTAGCTTAGGTCACGCTAAAAACGTGTCGAAGTGAAATTAACCATGAAATCGAACCTGAATTCAGAAATTGAGAGTTCTGTCAAGTCAATATTCATTTTAAGAACGTCGACTCATCCTCAGAAGATTTTTCTACAACCGAGATTTTTGGCGGAAAAGCAAAGTAAGGCCGTTTATGTTCGGGATTGTCAGAAGACCGCTTTTAATTGAATCTTGGATATGCAAGTTGGATCATTTGATGGGGAAAAGTCGTAAGAAGGTTGAGGACACATGGGTTAATTTAATTGGGCTTCAATTGGATGGAATTGATTGAGAATTGATTGAATTAAGTGTACAAGATTTTATGCCACGGCGGAAAAAGAAATTGGACCCATTAGACTAAGGTCATGGGAGATTGGAGATAGTGGAACATGACGGTGGGCCATCTTTGGGGGATTAAATAAAGAGAAAAAGAAAAAGAATGCCCCCCATTTCTTCCTTCTCTCTCCTCCCTCTCTCTCTCTCGTGCGACCGCTTCCTCCATCTTCTTCATCTTCTTCTTCGAAACCCAACAAGCCAAAGAACCAGTGAAGCCGGAGCCAAGGCCGTCATCGCCGCCTCACGCCGCACGCCGTCGCAGCTCCGCGACCACCTGCACGCCCTCCGTCTTCCTCTCTCCCTTCTACTGGTGTCGGCTTCTTCTTCTTCTTCTCCCTGGGTGATGTCCAACGCTCCAGCAGATCTGGGATGGACGCCGGAGCAGCCAGCGACTGCTCGCCATGCCGCCGCCCTCCGCCATTCGCCACCGTGCTACCGCCCTCGCACGCCGCTGTTGGCCGCACGCGCCTTAACCTCCCTCTCTCGCCCAGCTCACCGTTCCAGCGAGCTGTCCAGCAGCGTGAGTCACTGCCGGAGCCACCGTGGACCGCCGTACACCTCCGCCTGAGCCGCCGGAGCTTCGCCTAGCCCCTCTCGGCCCTTGCATGCCCCAACCGACCCCGGATCAACCCTTTTTCCGGCCTCAACCAGCAGCGAGCGAAGAGTAGAAAATGGGTATGGCAGCGGCTTCATGGCCCATTTTGGCCGGCTTCCCGACCCCGGAAGCTAGGCCCGCCTTGGAGTGAATCGATCCCCTCGGCGTCCCCGTCGATTTGAGCCGCTCGGATCGCTAATCGGGTGAGTTTAACTCACTAATCCCTACTTAGTAGGTTAATCACATTTAAGGGTTGATTAGTTTTAATTAGTTAGGTTTAGGTGGTTAGATTAGTATGGATTAGTGTTTATTAGTCAATTGTGATGTAAATTAGACAAATTGATTGTGCAATTAGCAAGTAGACGTAGTCTACTATTTATTAAAAGCATCTCGGGATTTTTCCCGACCCTTAGTGGGCTTCAATTAGGCTTTTCGGGCCTAAGTGGAATTTTTGGTATTTAAATATTATTTTTCAGAATTAAATTAATTAATTAATTATTTTTCCGAAAATTCAATTAAGATGGCTAGTGACCGGAATATTATGCTGATGACTGTGGTGAAGTCCGTTTATTTAATCGGGCTTTATTTTGAGCTAAATTGAATTTTTAATATTAATTATTTAATTTTCGAAATTAATTAATTATTTATTTATTTATTTTCCGAAAATTCAACTGGGATGGTTAGTGACCGGAATTTTATGCCGATGATCGTGGTGAAGTCCATTTATTTAATTGAGCTCCAGTTTGAGCTAAATTGAAATCATTGTAATTAATTATTAATTATCGAAATTAACTAATTAATTAATTAAATTTCGGAAATTAAGATTGAGGTGGTCGACGACCGAAATTCCATGCTGATTGTCGTGGTGCAGTCCGTTTATTTATTTGAGTGTTAATTTGTGCTGAATCGAATTAATTGTGAATTTAGGATTTATTCCTAAATTATCTCGAGTTTGGTTTATTGATGGAGAAATAACCGGGTGTCGGTTTACAGCGCCAAAAATATGTAATGGGCTAATGAAATTGGTGGGATATTTTAAAGTAAAATTATTATATTTTGGCTAAGGCCAACTGTGTACCCACACACGGCTATTTATCGTGAATGATAAAATGATGAATTTACTATATGGTTGGAGTGGTATATTATATCAGCCTTTGGGCGATATGTCAGCTTTGGGTGAGCAGTATACCCTATTATCAGCTTTGGGCGAGCGATATATTTATCAGCTTTGGGCGAGCATATATAGTATACTGGATTGGCCTGAGGGCCCTAATCTATCAGCTTTGGGCGAGCATATATAGTATACTAAATTGGCCTGGGGGCCCTAATCTATCAGCTTTGGGCGAGCTATGCTATCTATTATCAGCTTTGGGTGAGCAGTCCTAGACTATGGTCGGACTTTATAGATAGTATTGAATGTACCGACCAGGGAAAGGTCGTAGTGACATGTAATCGATTAAGTCGATTGATCGCTAAGTCGATCTGATTGGTGGAACGTGATTGTTTCCTATAGTTATAAATATTATTAATTGAACTGATGTGCAGGAAGGAACTGATGCCAAGGTAAGCCCCTTTGACCTGTGTTGTGCTTAGGCAGCCCCTATGGTGTATTGGCTTCCTAATTGGGTCTTAGTGGGGTAGAACTTGCTGAGACATAGTCTCATCCCGGTTTGGGGAAAAATATTTCAGGTCCCTAGATGACGATCGTGGAGGACCGGAAGTCCTGGAGTTCGGAAGGTGGAGGCTGAAGAATTGGCAAATGGGTCTGACTAGTGGATGTTAAGACAGTTCCCTTTTTGATAAGCCGTAATTTTGTAAACAGCCTAAGTTTGTAATTAACCAGTTGGTCTATAAAGACTCGTCTTGGTTTGAAAAATATGATCCTACTTTTCTATCCCATTGTTTGATTGTCTGGGGATTTTATTAAGCTTTTGCATGCATATATAAATGAATGGGTCGGCGACCTTCCTGGGACGTCGCAAATAAATCGACCAAGTAAGGGATGGGCGCGCGCCCGAGGATCGGGGCGTGACACAACATGGGATAGAAAAACAAGACAACAATTTTTACAAAACACACTTTCATAAACAACCAAAGTTTAAGTCAAAAAGAAAACTCTAGGCCACCTACGCTCCAGACCCTTTCGCCTTGGGCTCCAAATTCTCCACACTAGGTACCTGAAAATAGTAACCCACGACGGGGTGAAAATAAATCTTAGTGAGCTCACACCCTAAACCCCGATTAGGAAGGTAATACGTCTAGAGGCAGTCTAACCACACATCACAGAAAACTCACATCGCCTCAGCACCTCCCTGCACATTAGTACAATTTTTATAATAAAAGCATATAATAAATGCACACATCAATTGGAATGTCTCACATAGCTCAATCAATAACAAGGGTCCCGATTATACGGTCAAATCGTTATGACATGTCCCATTTCGTGCCACATAATTTTGTCTCATAATCAGGTGCGTTTATCTCAATTATTTACATGTTCCAATTGATTACTGCCCCCACAGGCACGGCCTACCCGACACACAGTGGTCTTCTGGCGTAATCGGGCATTGTCTCACACCATCAAGCACGACAACGTATACCTCAAGACGACATTCCATATAGGACCATCGGCCCAGCCTCTACTGCGATTGGCATCCGTTGTTAGGGGCATTCCACATAGGAGTATTGTCCACTCGGCGTACATCGGGTGACGGGTTCTCATAACCCTCACACAACCATCCAATCTTGGCCAAGGACATTGTGCATTGCACTCAAATGCCTCAATTCAAATGATGCGCTTGGCCTATTTTCTTTGTATTAAAAACACCTGGTAAAAATAATCATGTGTGGGTACACGGTCATATCGAACCATAAAACCGATACTCTTCCTTTTGAAAATCCCACCATATAATATAGTACTTAAAAACATTTTTTGTGCCAAAACCCGACACCCGGTATTTTCTAATTAAATAACAAAATTTCATAATTTTGAAATAATTAATCAAAAATCACAATCACCACTCAATTGCACAAATAATCATTCAATCGCATAAACTAATCACACCATGATCAGCACGAAATTCCAGCTACGAGCTATCCAGCATAATTTCCAGAAAATATTAAATAATTAAATAAATAGCAAAATTAATTAAATAAATGCACATTAAATCAATAAATACATACTTAGGCCTAATAATGGTAATCTAACTACTTATTGGACTAATTAAATTACCCAAACCATCCTAACTACAAGACCACATATTAAACTAACTATAATCACTAACCACATAATTAACTAATTTAACCAATCTACTTTAACTAAACACACTACTGATTACACTAATCCAATCTTAACTTAATGTAAACACCCCTTAAGCATCATTAACTTTATAAGCAAGGTTTAGTGAGTAAACTCATGGGATTAGTGAGTCGGTGAGCTCACAATGATGGCAACACAACGACAAGTGAAACACGAGCCTACAACAACATCAAAGGGAGCTCAAACCGGGCTAAAAATGACCCAAGACAGCACAGCTAGGGCTGAGCTTCAACCTGACTTCTACTTGCTTTGAGGCTAAATTCTGGGCTGGACTGGAGGCGAGGAGGGCTGCTCGATTCGATGCTAGGCTTGGCCGAATTGCTGAAGTGTGGAGCGGTGCAAGATGGGCTGGACATGGGCTAGGGGATGCAGCGTGAAGACAAGAAGCGAGTCCACAATAGGGGGCATTCTGCTAGTGTTGACCGAACGAAACGAATGTAAATGTTAGTATGAACACCTAGAGGGGGTGAATAGGTGTGAAGACAATTTTTCGCAAAGAACAGTAAAAATATTTCGCTTTTAAAACTAAGTCTGAAAAACAACAAACTTTAAGCAAATTCAGACTTTAGCAGTTAAATAGAATTATGAACAAACTAAAGAAGTTTAGGGAGGAGAATAAGAGCACATAAATTATAATGGTTTGGCTTATATCAAGCCTACATGCACTCTCCACGCTGATAGCCTACTGACTGGATTCCACTAGGAATCAAAAAAGATTTTACAGCTTTGCAATCTTGACTTCACAGTGAAGAGTCTCTACTGGTCTCTCACGAAGTCTCACTAAGTGTTTATCTCTTTCGTATACAACTTTGAGCTCAGTATTTGGATTAACAAGGAAATGAAAAGCTTTAGACTTTGAAATTTCTCTTTCACGTACTCTATCGAACAACTAGAGAGTTCGCCTTAAATACTCCTTCATGCCCGTCTTGACCGTTGGCACTTTCCAAAGGAATTCTTCCAATCTACCAATTGGACAGAATCAATCAAGGAGATCTCGAGTCATTTGAAGATTGTGATGAAAGCCCATCAATCCTATTCGCCCATACAATTAGGATCTTGGCTTTCATAAGTAGATTCTTTCCTACTTGCAATCTGAAAAGATTTGATTTATCTAAATTGATTTCAATAAAGATATTCAATCTTGTAGATGATATATCCATCTAGAAAGCCAACCATAAGCCATACGAAATGAACTTCTGAAGAAATAAACAAAATCTTGCATCTGGATAAGTCTTCATTATTTAGTAGCGTCCAGTCTAGAATTTGTCAATCTAGGAGTCTTTAGACTTTGACACAAAATCTGGTCATTTTCAGACTTTGATATAGAAGTCTACAAATCTTCAGAATAGACTTTGAATAAGTTTTGTCAACTTCGAAACATCCAAAGAGTTTTCTCCAACAACAAAGACACGAGGAGGAGTTGGGGTGAGGCGACAACGAGAGAGAGAGAGGAAGTGGGGATGGAGCGAGGCTTGTGAGGTCAACTTCAGGGCTTCGCTGGAGGGGGGTTGACTCGATGGAAGGTGGGCTAATGAGTGGCAGCGTGAGAGGATGGAGCAGCGCTGGCGTGAGTGGGGGGCTGGCGACAGGAGGGGAGTGGGTGTGCGGTTGGTGGACATGCGTGAAGGTTGACATGTGGGGGTGTTGGGGTGCTGAAATGGTGGAGTGGAGCAATCAACTGCAGAGAAGAAACGAAAATGGAGAAAATGGTAGAGGGTGTTTAGTCGGCTGGCAAAGAAGAGGAAGGAGAGGCTTGCACGAAGAAGAAGGGTGGGGGGAGCAGCTAGCGTGTGAGAGAAGCTGGATGAGGGGGCAGAAAGTCAATGTAAATATCAATTTTTCATCATGACAAGGTCCCCCAAAGTCCACATGCTCATCCCTTTGGTCCCCTAAGCCTTCATACACATAAAATTTCACAAATAGCTAGGTTGATGTTTATATGTTGCAAACTGCACACAAGCCTACGAATTTACTAATTTCTCACTTCAATTCTTCACAACACACCCCAAGTTAGCAGTCAAATTTGTTGAGGAGAGGGTGCCCAAGCTAATTTCTACACTTGTCTTAACAAACTAGTCATTTTTTAAAAGGCCAAAAATCCACTTGAAAATGTCCAACCGAATTTCATTTTTTTTTTCCGAATCGTCCGAAATTAATTTTCCGTTAAAATCTCGGGCTTGCTGAAAATTTTTCAAAGGATGAGTCGACGTTCTTAAAATAAATTGTGACATGATAGAACTTTTAATTTCTAAAATTGGGTTCAATTTCGTGGTTAATTTCAACTGGATGCGATTTTAGCGTGACCTAACCTACCGGAAAGCTTTTAGGAATTTTTAGTGCATTTGATCAATGGTCGATTATTTTTTAGTCACATTGTACATCATCGATTCATTGACAATTCTCGGTTGTCGTGAAAATCTTGAGATTTCAAATACGAGCACATGATACAGAAATAACAGAAAAAACGGTTTAGTGCCATTTGACGAGAATTTTGCAATTAAATGGAATCACTCACACTTTAATTTCATGCCTTAGTTGAAATGACCTATCCTCAATCTCTAATCGATTTTGGCGATACCGTATTGACCCTTGCAGATTAGCATGGTCAAGCAGTCGATTTCTAGTCGAATTCTCAAGTCTACCGCGTTTAGAATCCTTAACAGCTTCACTTAATAGACTAGTTATCTCGTAAGTGGCTAACTTAAAGAAAAAGGTCATAGGCGCATCGATAAAAAACCCGTTTCATTTCATCGAAATCAGGGTTGAAAAAAAGGTTGTCACAATGCACCTAACGTGGGAATTATGACAAATATCTAAATCAAATATAGGAGATATATGTATAGTTAGTTATATATACCAACTTTTTTAGGAATGAAACTTGGTGGTTTGCAAAGAAGAAGAAGAATCTAAGTGGAAAAATTTTGAGATGAAAGTGTTGAACCAAACTTAGTCGATGGCAAAGGTAAAGTCTTTTACTAGAATACATGAACATATTAATAAAAACTTCCATCCCGCTATTGTCACGCCCCGATCCTCGGGCACGCACACATCCTTCTACCTTGGTCGATTTTATAATGCGATATCCCAGGACAATGTATCGCCGACCCTTTCATTTTATTAAGCACATGCGGAAGCAGTTAAAATCCCCAGACAATAAAACGATGGGATAGAAAAGCAGGGCCATATTTTTCATATTGAAACTTATAACCAAACTTTTATACAAAACACAAACCCCTTCATAACTATTCACTTCAAAAGGAATTCTCAAAAGAAGATAGACTCTCAGTCCATCCAGGCCATACTCGAGGCCCATCTCGGTATTATCTTCTTCTTTCAAAATCCTTCCCTTCAAGTTTCACCTCCAAGATCTCCTTCCCAGACTTCTCCTCCTCAGCTCCTTATCGGGTCCTAAAATGTTTTTCCCCAAACTGGGATGAGACTACGTCTCAGCGAGTTCTACCCCACTAAGCCCGATTAGTAAACTATTATACTACAGGCTGCCTAAACACGCACAGGGCAGAGGACTTACCTTGGCCTCAGATCTCACCTACAAGTCAGTACAATTCATAATAGGCACCCAAGCAATCATATCACCGATCGAAGCATCGATCAAATCGACCTAGTCGATTATATTCCAACAAGACCACTCACGGTCATTTCCATTCAGTCAATCAATTCACAACATCAAATCAAAGCAAGAATCAATCGACTTAGTCGATTACATGCCAGACGGACCATTCTAGGTCATTGATTCCACACCATATATTCTTTCATCGAGTACTCGGTCACAGAGCCACATCAATGCTCTCGGGCGTCAACTTCGCCAAGGTGACGTATCCACTAGACAACTGTGTGCGTTCTTTAAGGCGCCGTTTTCGCGGTGATATCCCAAATCACCGAACCACACATGCCTACAATGATTTTATCAATAGACAATTGCGTGCGTTCTTTAAGGCGCCGTTTTCGCCAGTGATGTCCTTATCACCGAACCACGCATGCCTATAACCATGTACTCACTAGACAATTGTGTGCGTTCTTTAAGGCGCCGTTTTCGCCAGTGAGTTCCATAATCACCGAACCACAGATGCCTATAACAATGTATTTAATAGACAAGTGTATGCGTTCTTTAAGGCGCCGTTTCGCCAAAGTGACACCCTCGGTCACCGAACCATACATGCCTATAACAATGTGAGTACTAGACCGATACGTGCGTTCTTTAAGGCGCCGTTTTCGCCAGTGATATCCCAATCACCGAACCACGTAGATCCATAATAATGTATGTACTAGACCGATACGTGCATTCTTTAAGGCGCCGTTTTCGCCAAATGATGTCCCAATCACCGAACCACGTAGGTCCATACACCGTGTCCGATTGGTTCAATCCCCCCAGTACTTCGATTCACTCTCATCATTCTACTCCCTTTACAACTCAACAAAGCACTATAAATGCTGAATAAACATACTTGGCCATTCATCAATCAACAATTCAATCTCAATCAATTCCAATCAATTTAGGGTAAATCCCTAAAATATCACAATTTATTCAATTCCATACAACGTGGAGCTCAAATAAATAAACGGACTGTGCCACGACGATCAGCATGAGATTTCGGTCGTCGGCCATCAACCTCTTAATTTCTGAAAAAAATAATTAATTAAATAATTAATTTTGAAAATTAAATAATTAATATTAAAAATTCAATTTAGCTCAAAATAAAGCCCAATTAAATAAACGGACTTCACCACGATCATCAGCATAATTTTCCGGTTCCAGACCATCTCAATTGAATTTTCGGAAAATAAATAATTATTTAATTTAATTCCGAAAATTAATATTTAAATACTAAAAAATCCACTTAGGCCCGAAAGCCTAATTGGAGCCCACTAAGGGTCGGGAAAATTCCCGAAGCACTTCCAATAATTAGTAGACCACGTCTACTTGCTAATTGCACAATCAATTTATCTAAATCACATCACAATTGACTAATAATTGCTAATTAATTCTAATCTAACAACCTAAACATAATTAATTAAAACTAAACCAACCTTAAGCATAATTAGCCAACTAATCCAAGATTAGTGAGATTACTCACCAAATCGCACGCAAATCGGATCAATCCGACGGCGGCAACGCGAGGAACGATTCTTCCCAAAGCGACTCACGGTTCCGGGGCCCGGAAACGGCCCAAAACGGGCCCGAACCAGCTGGAAACCCATTTCGTGGTTTTCTGCCCTTGGCTGGTCGGAGCAGATCCGACGGCCAAAACGGCGAGGGAAGCCCGGCGGAGGACGAGGGGAACGCCGGGAGGTCCGGCGGAGCGGGACGGTGGCCGGAGGTGGCCGGACGGTGGCTGGTCGGAGCCGGGAACAGAGCGAACAGCGGCTGGTTCGCGCGGCACAGGCGTGCGCGGACCGCGGAACGGCGGCGCGCGCGGCGGCGGTGCGGCGGTGCGGCGGCGGGACAAGCGGCTGCTGTCTTCGTCGGCGGTGATGCTCGCTTCGATCTTCTTCGGCTCGGGTTCGCACACGAAGAAAGAAGAAGAAGAAGCTGGTTCTATCGTGTGCGGGAAGGAAGAAGAGAGAGGAGAGAGAAGAGAGAGAAAAGAGGGATAAGTATTGACTGGTCAATAAAAAAGAGAGAGAAAGTGAGCGGTGGGGGCAATTCGCACGAGGGGGAGGGGGGAGAGGAGAGAGAGAGAAAAAGAGAGAAAAAGGGAGAGAGAGAAAAAGAAATAAATAATATCATTATTCCACTTTTCCTTTTCTCTTTCCCTTTCCCTTTCTATTTTCTTTTGGTCTTCGATTTTTTTCCTCCGATAATTTCTTTCTTGAAATTTCGGACTCGTCAATAAATTGATAGACGATGAGACGTTCCTAAAAATGAATTGTGACACGTCCGAATATTCGATTCCCAAAACCGAATTAAATTTCATGATTAAAATCGACCGGACGCGATTTTAGTTCAATCCAACCAATTAGGTAGCTTTTAGGATTTTACCGCGGTTATATCCCTTAACGGCTTCACCCAATTGGTTAGTTAACTCGTGAGTGATCAGCTCAGAGAAAAAGGACCATAAGCACGTCGACGAAATGCACATTTCATTTTATCGAAATTGGGTCGAATTTCAGGATGTCACAGCTATAATGTTGCAATTATAAAGCATCATATGAATCATTAGACTGCGTTTGACAATCAAGATAAAATTCAGAATATGATAAAATTTATTTTACCATGCATTCAGTATTTGCTTAAAATATGATAAAATCGAATATAATAGGAACATAGATAAGATAAAATTATCCCATTGGAAATGTATGATAAAGATGGATAGAATTTCTAGTATTAATAATAGGAAAATTATTTTCTCGTATGACAAACTTTTTAAATTAACAAAATTATAATTTTATTTCAATATAAATTATATTTGAATTCTAATATAAGAAATTCAAAATAACAATTTAGATATTTTATATTAATCTTTATTTCATAATATAATTTCAATATATAAATATAAATATATTATTACATATTTTAGGTATTTTAGTATTTTAGGTATATTAGTATTTTTTATTTTTTAATAAAATTTAATTAGAGAATTATGGAAGGGAAAGAAAGAATTAAAAAAGAAATTAATTAAAAAGAGAGGAAAATAAAATTAAAAAATAAATAAAAATAAATTAGGCAAGAGTGTCGCGAGAGATTTTTATTATTTCTGTTTAAAATTTTGGTTCATTTATACTAATATACCGTTTATATTTAATAATGCACATGATATGATATGACTATATCGGACTTTACTACTACAATCACCAAACAGTTGATGGGATATAGCAAAATCTCTGGATTTCATATCTTATCTCAGTTAGAAATACAGATGACCAAACGTAACCTTAGAGATCATTAAAGGATATCAGGAGATTTTATATATCTTTCTTGAATAATTGTAATTGATATTCTTATAACTAATTTTCTTATATAGTCATCCTATAATATAAAAAAGCTAATGTACCTTAACATTTCTCATTTCTGCGTATTTCTTATCTCGGTAGTGAGAGTTTGTTGTTTTTTGAGCAATGACCATTGACCAATGCGTCTGTCTCATGGTGGTCGTGGCAAAGCTAGCCTTGCTGGTCGTGTCTCCCACCATCCGTGACTGTCATTCGCCAAATCGATAGCCTTCAGATTTTATTTTGATACTTTTCCACCACTCATTTGAAAAATGAACACTACCACCAGACACGCTACTCTCAGATAAGCCGGATCTTGAAATTTTGTCGCAAACAAATGCTGGAAGTCGCCACAAGCGTAGCCACGCAACACCAAATCTCGGATCCATCGAAGCCCGTTGCCTGTGAGTACTTTTTCTACGATTTTTAATCATTGTCACAAAGATGTCATCTAGCGTCCAAATGCTATTGGTTCTGACAATCGGCCCCAAAACCATGGTCACTTGCACGACCATTTACTACTGTTGCTATCAATAGATGCTTCTTCTAATAGATCATCCGTCACTCTATCCTTAGAATATCTTTAAATAATTCTTCAAGAACCTGGTATTTTTAGTTCCTCCATCACTGGTACTTCTACTTTGTCTTTCACTCCATTTATTTCTAATTCATGGTTAATTTATGCCACCTACTATAATCACTTGACCTCAAAATCTAATTTGTTTCCATTTAGATTCTCCATCTCACGTGCACCTACTATTCATATAGCCGATAGCACATAGCTAAGAATCAGTTATATAGGAAAGTTTCCACCTCCATTTTGTCCTTACCTAACCCCTTTCTTGTTTCCAAAATCTCCATAAACTTGATATCTATAAAAAATTATGTGAACTTGGTATTAGGTCAATGGAGAATGAGATAAAGATTCTCTAATATCAGTTGGGACAAGGCGGACGATTTTTATCGTCAACAGAACCTAAATAACCTCTGCAAAAAAAGAATTCAATCTAGGGAAAGATGTATTATCTAAATGAGAATGTCAAGTTTTATATAATACTCTAGTAACAAGCTCAAATAGGTGTAGCTCTACAGTCTCTCTCAATTGTTTGTCTTGTATATGGATTCCCCACATGACAACTAAGATTTTTGGGCACTATCTATAATCCCAGTATGGGAGGATCTTGATATTTTCCAATTTTTGTTGATAATCGTTCTTAGTATACAAGACTTTATCTTGTGAAATATCCGTCCAAGTTTATTAATATCTATCATGATTTCGTTACTACGATCAAAACACAATTTTCTCAAGATGTTAAAAATTTTCATACCGATAATGCCATAAAATATAAAGACATAGGGTTGCTTAGAATTCTATCTCAAAATGGTATTATGATATATAATTCATGTCTAGGAACTTCCCAATAAAATGGTCGAGCAAAAAGGAAACATAGGCATTTCTTAAATGTTGCATGCACTATTCTAATTTCAGTATCTTATCTTGAACAGTTTTGGAGAGAAGCTCAGCATACTGTTGTATACACTAGTAATCGAACTCTATCACCCACCATAAGTAATATTTCTCATTTCGAGCATCTTTATAATAGCAGCCCACTTGCAATTTTCTTCGAGTTTTTGGTAGTGCTTGCTTTATGTCTTTCACATGAAAGCACAAAATAAGAATTCTGTGCTCCTTTAGTTTGCTTCCATGGACATGGCATTGAGTATACAGGGTGTAACATTGGGATCTTGTTTCTAAGTGCATTCATGTATCTTGTCACGTTACATTTTGGAAATACAATATGGTCTTCTCTCTTCGTTCTTTCAAGTTTTCTACTACCATTTTCTTCTCGGCTAATCCTTTAGTATATCTATATCTTGACAAGGACACCCATATCTCCCACTCTAAAACCCTCACTACAGAATTGTCTCCTCCTACCCTTGTTGCAAGCTCTACCGACAATACTTCTTTGGCAATTTCCGAAATGTCTACCCCAGCCGAGGATTCTTCACCTTCTGACATTTCATCCTTCTTTGTCTAATGCTCCATCAGAGTAAGTTAACCGCTAGCTCAACTTCATGATTACCATTATTACTCTACCATTGCTTCCCTTTTTACACCTCACACATAGAGTTGTTAGTACTAACCATCTTTGATAGTAAGCAATGATGGATGAGTTACAAGCTCTAGATGAATTTCATACATGCTAGTTTATTTGCCTCTCGATACGCCTGATGTAGGTTGTAAATGGGTGTCCAAGATTATGACAAAGGTAGATGCAACCGCGAATTGCTATAAAGCTTGACTAGTTATGAAAGGCTTCACTCTATGACATTGACTATGGAGAGACTTTTACTCCTGTTGCACGTTTTATTTCTATTTATGGTTTTCTTAGTGTTGTCACTATTAGGCATTGGTCTTTATTTCATATGGATGTTAAAAATGCATTATTAAGTCTCACTAAAGAAGTTGATATGGTGCCTCCTCCTTACTACAATCATCCTTCAAGCAAAGTGTGTTGATTACATTGAGCATATTATGGTTGAAACAGTCTACTTGTGTGTGGTATTCCAAGTGTAGCTCAATAGTGGAATTCCTTGGTTTAGGTCTAGCCCCGATGATTATGCTCTTTTTGTTCAACACATTTATTGTGGGTCTATTTTAGTGCTCTTATATGTGGATAACATGGTTATTATTGAAGATGACCATATTAGCGTTTCAAAACTCCAAATAGATCTCAATTAACAATTTGAAATTAAAAGTCTTGGGCAAGTTAGCTACTTTTTAAGCATAGAGATTACTTCAAATATCTCTAGTTGTTATCTTTCTTCTATTGATTTTCTTTCTCAAAGTAACAACAAGGTCGCTATAACTATTAAGAACCATGCCAAATTTAATACCAAAGATAGGGCTCCTCTTCTAAATCCTACACTTTGTCAACAATTGATGGACAATTTCATATATCTTATTGTTATTTAACTTGACATTGCCTATACCAGTCATATTGTCAATTAGTATATGAATGCACTTTGTATGACTCATTTTGTTGTAGTTAGAAGTGTCGAAATGAGTCTTGAACCCATATGTGACACATTTAAATCATAAATTGGTCATATATAGATCACTTACATTTTCAAGCACGTCATATATAGATCACTTACATTTTAAAGAAACTAGTTAAATGAGTCTTAAATTGGTTAGACTTAAAAACCCATTTCCAGCCCAAGCCTCACACTCTTTCTTTCCCCCTATAACTTTATAAAAATGTTTTTATTTTTATTTTTTTATAACAATCAAAATTAGAGTTATTTTTTATATTTCTTTTTTTCTTTTTCTTTTTCTCTTTCTTATTTCCCCTTCCTTAGCTAATGGCTTGTGGCATCCCAAAAAATCCAAAGCCAAGCCATAAGGTGTGTTAAAATCTTTAATTAGGTGATAAAATTTCCATGGCTTATGTTTTAGCCATTAGTCTTTTAATTGGATGATTTGTGTTCATGGTTGTGAGAATTCAAATTCGATAGATTAATAATTTATGCTTGGCCATGTGCTTTAAAAATTAAATTTCAATAAATAAAATGCCCCAAGACTTTGGCCAAGATAGAATTTGAATTTGGAAATAATTATAGAAAGGAATTCAAAAAAAAGAAAAAGGAAAAGGGGTTAAAATTCGAATGGGCCTTAGACCCATTTGGCCTAAGCCTTTAATGGGCCAAGTCGGCGGCCCAATAGTGGCCCAAGAGAGGAGTAGTCGCTGGCCCAAGGAGGGGAGGCCCAAGCCCAACTCCAAGGCCCGTCTTGCATGTGTAATGACAAGTGGCATGAAGGAAGGCCATGCATTGGCCATTGGTGAGGCAATCTCATGATTGCTAATCATGAGCTTTAGGGGGAATAAAAGGGAATGAAAGAGGAGAGAGAATGGCCGGTTAGCCATTTTGTTCGCCCAAGAGAGAGACACCGTGCGAGAGAGAGAGAGAGAGTTGTGCGAGAGAGGAGGAGCGGCCGAGAGAGAGGGGAAGGAGGAACCGCCGTGCGCCACCGTGTCCGTCCGCCGTACGCCGTCGTTTGTTCATCCTAGAGGCAAGTGGAGTCCTATAACTTCTCTTGCATGCTTGTATATTGTTTGTTTGTTAGATTTTGGGTGTTTTAAGTGAGAAAAACCGAGGTAAGGTTGGTTTGTTCTTAAGTCGTGTGACTGTTGTTGCTCGGATCGTGTGAGTCAGTAACTTGTTTGAGCTTGCATGTGTGTTTGGAGTCCGATTTTGGCTTCGATGTCTTCATGAAAGTTGTAGCTAACATCTTGAACTACCACATACTGAAATTTCGTGAAAAATTATGGAGATTTGAGGGGTTAAAGTCTTGTTATACGGAGGCCTCAGATCTGGAGAGTTTTAACTGACCTCTTGCTAGATTTGTGGTTGCATGTTGGTTTTTGTTCAGAATCTCACTTTGGTTTCTTCATGAAAGTTGTAGGAGACATCTTAAAATACAACATACTCAAATTTTAATTGGAATCAACAAGTATAGCCTAGTAAATCGACTAGATCTTGAAGAAGATGATTCTGGTGATGTATTTTGAGATACCTGAGACTTCAAGGACATAAATGATGACTCTACTCTGGTTATTTGACTTGGATATCTTCATGAAACTTGTAGAGGATACCTTTATGTATAACATATCTAAATTTCAGAGGAAACGAAAGAGAATAGCTAGGTGAAATCTCAATATTTCGGAGATGTGTTCACTGGACGATGCGGTAATGGATCCAGAAGCTTCGTGAGGTTATATAAAATAATCTAAAAATAATCTGGTTTGAAGTTCTTCATGAAAGTTGCACAAAAATGTCTTGGCTATCACTCTGTAAAATTTCGTAATTTGTGGAGGCCATATGGATATTTTAATCGAATTTATTCAGAAACTGTGCATTCTGGCTGTTATCCGAATATTATGTGCTATTTTGTGAAAATTGTGAAAATGTGTGAAATTCAAGTTGGCCATGAATTTTGCATGCAATTGTCATTCTATTGGTTTGATTATGATTGCTTGAATTTTTATGATTTTGGGAAAATCATAGATATTAAATTTAATATTTATTTATGAAAATAAATAAATATGAAAATAAAAATAAATAATAATATTAATAAAATAATATTAATAAAATAAAATGGATTATTTTATTGGCCATAAATTCCATTGATTTTATTAGTAAATAATTATGCATTGTTGCATGTATGATAAGACATTGGTATATGTATGACCATGAATTGTGATGCATGTGTGAATCATATGCCATGTTAAATGAGATCAAAGCAATGATAAATGTGGAAAATGATAAGTGAGTAAGTGGTTGTGGTGGAGGATGAGGCCGGAATGTACAGAGATGCATTGCCGGAATTCCCTGGGAGATTCAGGATGCCCGGAATGTGGGGGGCCGGAAGCCTTGTCGGAGGTCTTTGCCCGAAAGGAATGCCTCGCGATGCCAGGATTGGGGTGCGAGATGCCTAGCTAGAAGGGTAAAGGCCGGAAGCCCTGTCGGAGGTTTCTGCCTGAAGGGAATGCCTCGTGATGCTAGTTAAGATGCGAGATGCCTGGAATGTGGGGGGCCGGAAGCCCGATGGCCATGGGATGGCTGGAATGCTGGGAACCCTGTCGGAGGTCTCTGCCCGAAGGGATGATGAAATTGATGATATGAGAAATGAGTGATGTGGTGATCAAATTTAAAGATAAAAGATGAAAAATTAACCCATGATATGATATGCATGATGATATGCATGATGATGATGATATGTGATGTTATATGATGATCATGATGATGATATGATATGCATGATGATATGCATGATGATGATGATGATGAGGATATGTGATGTTATATGATGATCACCCATGATATGATATGCATGATGATATGCATGATGATGATGATGATGATATGTGATGTGATATGATTATCTTCCATTATATGATATGCATGATGATATACATGGTGATGATAATGATGATGATATACATGAATGTGTTATGAATTGATATGATGATGCATGATAGTATGCGCATGGCTGTAAGGTAAGGAATACCTGCAATGTATGATGATATGCATGATGCATTGAGTTGTTATTGGATTTTCCTATCTGCTGAGTGGTTGTACTCACCCCTTTTGGGGAATAACATTTCAGATTAGCTAGTATGCCGCTTCCTGCCGTCACGCGTGGTGTGTTTTATGGTCTACCATCCGATGTAGAGGTCGAGTGTACTGAGATAGACTGTCCCTCTGTTCCCGAACTAACTTTTATTCGAGTACGTTGTCTAGTGATGTACGACATAGGCCTGGCTGGGGGCCCTGTCATTCAGGAGTTCATTTCCTTGCACGTTCGTCGGGATGGAGCGATGCGAGGGATGTTGCCGCCGCCACCGCCTGATGCACCGAGTTGGGTGTGAGACCTGCGCGCGCGATGAGTAGGAGCCGGATCTTTTTGATGTAGATAGCCGACACTTTTGATGGGGGGGTTTATGCTTGTATGATGTTGAGGGTCGAGGGTTTCTTTTTGAGGTTTTAGGCTGGACGTGGCTGAGTCCTAGCCTTTCCTTTTGTTGTACCGACCCGAAGGGAATCCCATCATGTTATATATATAAATATATATGTAAAAGAAGTGTCGTGACATGTTTATAAAAATCCTGATGTTTAGTGGTGTGTATTTGTATCATGGTTGGTAGGGGGAGAGACAATGATATTTTAATTTGCTTCCGCTAATGAGTCGCGTTGGGACTGATTGTTTTAAAAATAAAAAAATATGTGTCTGCAAATAAGGACACTTCTTCGAAAGAAAGAAAGGTAATAAGGTGTAACACTGGCGCTGGTGACGACCTGCGAAGGGTTCGGGGTGTCACATGGCTAGCATGGCGACACGCGACGACCGGCCAAGCAAGACTCGAGGTCGTTGGCCTCAAGCAAGCTCAAGGTCGCTGACAACTAGCGAGCTCAAGCTTGCCAATGACTAGTGAAACTCAAGCTCACTAATCTGGCAAGGCCAAGGCCTAGCCGACAATTGGCAAGGCTGGAGCTCGCCAACGATTGGTGAGGCTCAAGCTCGCTAGCCTCAGGTGAGCTTGAGGTCACAATGATTGGTAAGACTTGAGCTCCTCAATCTGGCAAGCCTTGAGCTTGCCGATATCGGGAAAGCTCGACCTCGTCAATCTTGCAAGGCAGAGGCATTCCTGACAACTGGCCAGGCTCCAGCCTCGCTAGTCATCAGCTAGCTCAATCTTGGCCATCGTTGCGGCCAACGATCGGCCAAGAAGAAGAAGAAGAAGAAGAAGAAGAAAAAGAGAATAAGAAAAAAAAACAATTAAACTATATTTATAAAAAAATAAAATTACAAAAATTAAAAATTCGATGTTAAAAAATAATTAAAATTTTAATTTTTAAAACAAAATTTTTTTGTACAAATTATAAAAGTTGTCCATTAAATTTGTATTGCATTAAAGTGTTTTAGCAATTCCATTTTAAAAAAATCATAAGAAATAAGTTTTCTTGGGTTTAGTTAAAGGTTTTTCACATTTATATTTTATTTACTAATTTTAACTTACTTTTTAAATCTGATGTGAAGTTTTTATTCAAGTGACATATATAGGTAAACCACCTAGGGTTTGGCTAATGGATTACTAAGCTTAAACTTAGCTCACGCTCTCCCAAGTCTATACTAATTCACGACTTAGGTTCAAGTTCTTAACATGCAAATGATTTTTCAATTAAGAGTTGCCACTAATATATTTTTGGTGGGTTGATTAGAAACCCAAGTAACGGGAGATTTACTTTACACTTGGTTGCGCTAGATTTCTCTAAAACCCTTTCGGTACCTTTCTCTTTTATTTTGAAAAAATGTTTGGCAGGCAGCTTGAATTAATTTTAATTTACCTCCCTAACATGTGAGGTGTTTATGCGGGTACGCAAACCGCTAATTTAACATCCAAGAAAAGTAATGAATAAATTGCAGGACTTACCTCGAAACAACAAAAGCATCTGCAGTATTAAATCAGAATTCACATCAATAGTTATAGATATAATTTCTAATTAACACGCAATTTTTTTTTCACTTATTTAATGAGAATCATGCTTTATGCAATGCATGCTACTAATCTAACATAAAATGATGTGGCATGGCAATATGACCTAAGCTATATGATGAAAATAAAATGAAGTCTATCCTAAATAATGAAATTGATTTATTCTAAGACATTTTTTTTTGTATTTTCCATGAATTTCGAAATTAGAAAAATGCGAAAATTATCTACCTAGGTTAAGATATCAAATTATTTGTATTAGGAATTAGGTTAAACAAAATCCTAATTTAAGTTAGAACATTATCTTAACCAAGTAAACCTTAAATGCAATCTAACTAGAATAAATTATTTAAACCTATAATTAATAAAATAAAAAATAAAACGCAATCTTATTCTAACATGCAATGACGTGCAAAGAATATCCTAATCCAACATGACATATGCATGATAATTTTTGTGTTTTTATTTTAAATTCGAAATTAAAATTGCAACCTAAGTTAAAAAAACTAGCATCCCAAATTGATTGATCTTTTAAAAAAATCGAAATAAAATTCCAATTCTAAATATGCAAGATAACTCTAAGACAAGAAATATTCTAAAACGAACCGAGAATATTCTAAAATGAACCTAATCTAACTCATATTTTTTTTTTTTTAACGAAAACAAAATCGACTCAAGTCACACAACAGCAAATCGAAGCAAGATAAGATTGAGATTGGGTTGGTCAATCTTAAATAAACCATAAATCGAATCTCGAGCATGAGATTGGATTGGCGATTTTTCAAACGATTACGAGTCAGATTTTGGGCGCGAAAATCAGATTGTCAATACCTAAGGTTACTTGAATTGTGAAAATCATGACATATCAAGGTTTTTGAGTTGGATACATCAAGGAATACTTTCGATAAATAAAATAAAAAATAAAATAAAAATAATTTTTTTAAAAAATAAACAATCTAAAAAAATAAGAAATCTACCTAATTGGGATTTTGGGTTTCAAAATTAGGGTTAGCGAACGACGGCTAGATAGGTCACCGTTCGGAGCTTTGGCGAGGGTGGACCGGCGGCGTTGGCAACCTGGCGGCAAGGGGCTTGGCTACTGAGAAGCGGCGTCAGGCTGTGGCAAAGGATCGGCGTCGGGCTATGAGTGGAGCGGCTCGACTCAACTCAGGTAGAGGGAAGCTCAATGATCGTGCGGTGGACGATCAGTACAGAGACGCGACGGAGGCGTGGTGCTGGGCTGGGCAAATCACAGACAGAGCAAGGGCACTGGGTCGTGGCTGCAAAAGGCATAGGCGCGCGGACTGGCTCGAAGGCAAACACTACAAATCGGCAGGTCCAGCTACAGATTCTGGCGTCGCAGGTCGCTGCAGCTAGTCACGAGTGAGGGGCGGCTCCGGCAGCAGGCTTCAGTTCGGCAGAGGGAAGCAACGGTGGCCAGTGGTGTAGCTCGGAGTCTGGCGGTGCCAGGGTCAACCGCACGGCAGAAGAACCTCCGAAGAAGATGAATAGTGGGGGCCTTTTTTCTTTTCTTTTTTTTTTCTTTTTTTTCTCTCTTTTCCCTTGCTGGTCGAACGGCCTTCTCCATCGGTGTATATTACCTGAATGTATGAAAAATCTCACTTGAATATGTGAAAAATCTCATGTCCTATCAACTTTCACTGTTGGTTTAATGCAAATATGGAATAAAATAAAATAGAATAAAATAAAGTAAAGTAAATTTTTCTAAACTATGTCATGCAATCTTAATTTTTTTTAAAAAAAAATTGGGTAAAAATTAACCTATTTTTATGCAAAAATTTAGGTGTCAACAAAGAGCTTAAAGTGAATTAAATGGGTGGGTGGATTAACCTAAATTAAGTTAGATATTAATGTATTTCGGTAATATAGATTAGTCAAGTATGGATTATCAATTTTTTTTTTGTCAGTCCTATTCTATTCCTACTCTACACTCGCTCTTAGACTTTTGCCCTACCTCTTGCAGGGCGTGGGAGTCGAAACCCACTTTTGAAACTTACGCGTCCCTACCCCATCCCCCCCTAAGAAGGTGGGGATTTGAACCCCTCACCTCCTCCTTCCATGTTGGAAGAGTGGCCACTGGGGCGAATCCCAGTGGTTATGGATTATCAAATTTATATTGCACAAAAATTAGGTCAAAAAGGGTTAAATTGGTCAATATAGGTCAGGCTATTTTTGACCGAACCCTAACTTAACCCGACGCACCCATTTGATGGACTTAGCTATAGTCCTTCAAAATTTTTAATATGTTAAACAAAACTTTTCAAACTTCTAAGTTATATAAAATTATGATCATTGTAAAGGATAAGCACCAAAATGACGCCCAATGCATAGCCCGAGCCTAAGGCCCAAGTATGGGTTGACACCTTGGGTTAATGATTTTGCACTTTCACCAAATAATTTTGGGCTCTTTAGGAAATCTCTGACACGAGCATTCCAAAGGCACAAATATCACAAGAATCAAATGTCGAACGGAGGAAATACATGCTTGGAAAAAGTCAACTTCGACTGGAGGCACACGCGCCCCGAGAACGGTGCACAACTTATCCTTAGAAAACCCTAAAAGCCTATAAATACCCCTCCATTTCTACATTATATTAAGTACGGGGTTAATCTATTTTGTGATCTCTTGCTCTTGAAACTCTGTCAAATTGAGATGGTTCTCACATTTATCTTGTTTAGGCATGTGTTTAGTTTATGCAGATTTCGAAACTCTCATGCTTTTACATAAGTATCGGTTCCCATTTTCAAATTTGTATCAAAATGAATACTAAAATGCCATAATGTCTAGTTTGAATCATAGAATTTAGAAAATGTCCCTATACTGAACTTTTGGTAAAAAAGCATTCTCTTAGGTTGATGTAATCCAAAGGTTAAAACTTCAAAGCCAAGGATATGTCCTCATGCGATCATAATGCCAAAATAAGATCTCAAGCTATAGGACACATTGTTGTGCTGCCCAAATATTGCTTGTTAGTAGGCTATTGACTGTTTAGATCTGAATTTAGGCCAATATGATAATTGTTATAATAGAAACACGATTAATTGCTCGTTATTGTTGCTTGCTAATAGGTAGTGTATATATGAAAGTACTACATTAGGACAACCTTTTATCTGTGAACAAACACATAGGTCCTGTACTACAATGATTTGGTTTGAGTTTAGGATGGGCTATGACAATATACTAGAAGTCAAAAGTCATAGGCATCACAATTAAAGCCTGTGAATTGAGGCTAAAAATGTTGCGAAATGGGACCGATCGAACAATAATATAGACAGAAGAAGAAAATAAATCGGACACCAAATTTACGTGGTTCGGTCGTAAAGACCTACGTCCACAGAGAGAGCAGCAGCGAATTTCACTATAGATCAAGCAATACAAGGAGATTACATACTTGAGTCACTCAAACACTCTCTCGGATTACACACTTGAGTCACTCAAACACTCTCTCGGTGTTTCCCAAGCCCCAATTACACCCAATAACACACATAGTGTTTAGTCCCGAAATTCCTCGAAAATAATCTCTCAATCTCACGAAAGAATTACACGCAAATCTTACCTCAAGATTTAATCGACTACAAACACTAAATTTCTTGGATGTAATTCACGAGTAAGCTTTGCAGCACGAACAACACGAAGATCCAAAGTCAAGCACCCAGCACCTATGAACGGTGTTTCACAAACAGAACACCCACGGCACTCCGAGTAAACGGCGCTTGAATATGTATGCTTCGCTCAAGAGAGTCCCACGAGCATAAAGTTATATATATATATATATATATATATATATATTGTAGCAAAAGAAAACAAACCAATTTTACTCGGAGAGAAAACCGTATGAATCAGTCAAATCCAAAATTTTGACTCTTTCCTTCTTTTTTTTATTTGTTTACTCTCTTGCTAAAGAATTTTGACAAATGCATCTTTTATTCAAGTCAAAATTCTAACTTTCCCTTTTTGATTTTCCCTTGCCAATCTCTGCTTGAATTTCAATTTAATTATTTTCAAAATTCAGCTTTTCACTTCGGGCTTTAAACTCGAGACATATTTTAACAATCTCCACTTTGGCTCGACGTTTGAGCTAAGTCGCAATTGCTTCGCAAAAATTCAAACTCTACCGCTACTTTCCCATAGCCCCCTGTGACACCCCGAACCCTTCGCAGGTCGTCACCAGTGCCAATGTTACACCTTATTACCTTTCTTTCTTTCGAAGAAGTGTCCTAATTCACAGACACATATATATATATTTTAAACAATCGGTCCCAACGCGACTCATTAGCGGAAGCAAATTAAGATATCACCGTCTCTCCCCCTACCAACCATGATACAAATACACACCACTAAACATGCCACGACACTTCGTTTACATATATATATAACATGATGGGATTCCCTGCGGGTCGGTACAACAAAAGGAAAGGCTAGGACTCAGCCACGTCCAACCTAAAACCTCAAAAAGAAACCCTCGACCCTTAACATCATATGAGCATAAACCCCCCATCGAAAGTGTCGGCTATTTACATCAAAAAGATCCGGCTCCTACTCATCGCGCGCGCGGGTCTCACACCCAACCCGGTGCATCAGGCGGTGGCGGCGGCAACATCCCTCGCATCGCTCCATCCCGACGAACGTGTACAGAAATGAACTCCTGAATGACAGGCCCCCTAGCCAGGCCTATGTCGTACATCACTAGACAGCGTACTCGAATAAAAGTCAGTTCGGGAACAGAGGGACAGTCTATCTCAGTACACTCGACCTCTACATCGGATGGTAGACCATAAAACACACCACGCGTGACGGCAGGAAGCGGCATACTGGCTAATCTGAAATGTTATTCCCCAAAAGGGGTGAGTACAACCACTCAGCAAATAGGGAAATCCAATAACAATTCAATGCATCATGCATATCATCATACATTGCAGGCATTCCTTACCTTACAACCATGCGCATACTATCATGCATCATCATATCAATTCATAACACATTCATGTATATCATCATCATCATACATGTCATCATCATCATTATCATCACCATGCATATCATATCATGGAAGATAATCATATCACATCACATATCATCATCATCATCATCATGCATATCATCATGCATATCATATCATGGGTGATCATCATATCACATCACATATCCTCATCATCATCATCATCATGCATATCATCATGCATATCATATCATGGGTGATTCATCATATCACATCACATATCCTCATCATCATCATCATCATGCATATCATCATGCATATCATATCATGGGTGATCATCATATAACATCACATATCATCATCATCATCATATCATCATGCATATCATATCATGGGTGATCATCATATAACATCACATATCATCATCATGCATATCATCATGCATATCATCATGCATATCATATCATGGGTTAATTTTTTTCATCTTTTATCTTTAAATTTGATCACCACATCACCCATTTCTCATATCATCAATTTCATCATCCCTTCGGGCAAAGACCTCCGACAGGGTTCCCAACATTCCAGCCATCCCATGGCCACCGGGCTTCCGCCCCCACATTCCGGGCATCTCGCATCTCAACTAGCATCACGAGGCATTCCCTTCGGGCAGAAACCTCCGACAGGGCTTCCGGCCTTTACCCTTCTAGCCAGGCATCTCGCACCCCAATCTTGGCATCGCGAGGCATTCCTTTCGGGCAAAGACCTCCGACAAGGCTTCCGGCCCCCCACATTCCGGGCATCCTGAATCTCCCAGGGAATTCCGGCAATGCATCTCTGTACATTCCGGCCTCATCCTCCACCACAACCACTTACTCACTTATCATTATCCACATTTATCATTGCTTTGATCTCATTTAACATGGCATATGATTCACACATGCATCACAATTCATGGTCATACATACACCAATGTCTTATCATACATGCAACAATGCATAATTATTTACTAATAAATTCAATGGAATTTATGGCCAATAAAATAATCCATTTTATTTTATTAATATTATATTATTATTATTTTTATTTATTTTTTTATTTTCATATTTATTTATTTTCATAAACAAATATTAAATTCAATATCTATGATTTTCCCAAAATCATAAAAATTCAAGCAATCATTAATCAAACCAATAGAATGACAATTGCATGCAAAATTCATGGCCAACTTGAATTTCACACATTTTCACAATTTTCACAAAATAGCACATAATATTCGGATAACAACCAGAATGCACAGTTTCTGAATAAATTCGATTAAAATATCCATATGGCCTCCAAAAATTACGAAATTTTACAGAGTGATAGCCAAGACATTTGCGTGCAACTTTCATGAAGAACTTCAAACCAGATTATTTTTATATTAGTTTATATAACCTCACGAAGCTTCTGGATCCATTACCGCATCGTCCAGTGAACACATCTCCGAAATATTGAGATATCACCTAGCTATTCTCTTTCGTTTCCTCTGAAATTTAGATATGTTATACATAAAGGTATCCTATACAAGTTTCATGAAGAGATCCAAGTCAAATAACCAGATTAGAGTCATCATTTAGGTCCTTGAAGTCTCGGGTATCTCAAAATACATCACCAGAATCATCTTCTTCAAGATCTAGTCGATTTACTAGGCCATACTTGTTCATTTCACTTCAAATTTGAGTATGTTGTATTTTAAGATGTCTCCTACAACTTTCATGAAGAAATCGAAGTGATAGTCTCAACAAAAACCAACATGCAACCACGAATCCAGCAAGATGTCAGTAAAACCTCTCCAGATCTGAGGTCTCCGTATAACAAGACTTTAACCCTCAAATCTCCATAATTTTTCACGAAATTTCAGTATGTTATATTACAAGATGTTAGCTACAACTTGCATGAAGACATCGAAGCCAAAATCGGACTCCAAACACACATGCAAGCTCAAACAAGTTATTGACTCACACGATCCGAGCAACAACAGTCACACGACTTAAGAACAAACCAACCTTACCTCGGTTTTTCTCACTTAAAACACCCAAAATCTAACAAGCAAACAATACACAAGCATGCTAGAGAAGTTAGAGGACTCCACTCGCCTCTAAGATGAGCAAACGACGGCGTACGGCGGACGGACACGGCGGCGCACGGCGGTTCCTCCTTCCCCTCTCTCTCGGCCGCTCCTCCTCTCTCGCACAACTCTCTCTCTCTCTCTCTCTCTCTCTCTCTCTCTCTCTCTCTCTCTCTCTCTCTCTCTCTCTCTCTCTCTCGCATGGTGTCTCTCTCTTGGGCGAACAAAATGGCTAACCGGCCATTCTCTCTCCTCTTTCCTTCCCTTTTATTTCCCCTAAAGCTCATGATTAGCAATCATGAGATTGCCTCACCAATGCCCAATGCATGGTCTTCCTTCATGCCACTTGTCATTACACATGCAAGATGGGCCTTGGAGTTGGGCTTGGGCCTCCCCTCCTTGGGCCGGCGACTACTCCTCTCTTGGGCCACTATTGGGCCGGCGACTTGGCCCATTAAAGGCTTAGGCCAAATAGGTTTAAGGCCCATTCGAAAATTAACCCCCCTTTTCCCTTCTTTTTTTTTGAATTCCTTTCTATAATTATTTCCAAATTCAAATCCTATCTTGGCCAAAGTCTTGGGGCATTTTATTTATTGAAATTTAATTTTTAAAGCACATGGGCCAAGCATAAATTATTAATCTATCGAATTTGAATTCTCACAACCATAAGCACAAATCACCCAATTAAAAGACTAATGGCTAAAACATAAGCCATGGAAATTCTATCACCTAATTAAAGACTTTAACACACCTTATGGCTTGGCTTTGAATTTTGGGATGCCACACCCTCGATAGGCTCAACCGCCACAGATATTATCCAAGTCCAAGCCTCGCTTGAACTTCGCCATAACCGAAGACCTCGTCAGAATACCAACTCCACATGCACTTTTAACTACTCCGTAAGGATTTTCTGACACAACCTCCTCAACCGCAGATAAAGTAAAACTATTACTGCATCCATATTTATCAGGAGATCGAATACATATATTGTCAATATCAGCAGTTACAGCAACCGTCAGCTCTATAAACTCCACCTTGCTACAAGCACCATCTGTCTCGATTACTTTGCTAGTACCCATATATGCTACCTCAAGAGTTTTTTATCGCAACTCCACCTCAAGCTGAACACCGTCTAGATCCGTATTAACATTGCCACAAACACTCCTAGCCAGAAGTACCGGAGACTCATCAAGGATAACTTTTCTGCCATTAACAGGCGAATTTATATCTGGGCACCACAACCGATCGCCTCACTCACCTTGTGCATAGCCATGGAATATGCACCTTGCCCTCCAATCGAGCTTTACCATCACTCACTCGAAAACAACACGGGCAACCAAACATTCTAATAATAAAATAACCAGCAATTTTACCTGACCACACTTCTTCAGGAGTCCGCCATTCAATAGCAATTGATGGGGATCTATTCACTAGGTAGCTCATCGTACTAAGCACATCAGCTATAATTCTTCTAGCAATACTAGCACTAGAGATAATTTTACGGGCCATCTCTAGTAATGTTCTTCTCGTCAATTCTGTAAATTATTGTGATTTATTGGCACTAGTGCGGTGTTTCACTATGCTCTTTTTCATGAAGAATTTATTTGCCAGCTTCGAGCAGAAGTCCATGCTATTGTCAATCTGCACATGTTTGATCGACTTACCAGTCTCCATCTCGATCAAAGCTCTTGACTGCGTGATCCCGACACCAACATCAAACTTGTGCCTTGGCACAAACACACAAGTCTTCCTCGAGCAATCAAAAGACTCTCAAACAGATGCATCAGACGTCTCCGCAGTGAAATTTGTCACCGTCTCACCTTGAAGTTTATACAGGCCTCCATGTTTGATTCTTTTCATAATCACCAAGGCATCTCGAACAACCTTTAGAACTCCACTTTTTTAAGAATACCTACAACCAGCTGAATTTAGGGCACCCAAGGAAATTAAGTTCTTTTTCAATTCCGGAACATGCCTCACTCCAGTCAATGTCCTCACAATACCATCATGCATTCTGATTTTAACATCACCAACACCTACAACATCACACTTAGTGTTGTTCCCTAACTGGACTTTACCACTACCCATGCACTGATAAGTGATAAACTAGTTTCTATTTGGTGTGACATAAAAAGAACAACCAGAATCCATAACCCATCCATCAAGTGATGAATCATTAGTGACAAACAAGACATAATCGGCATTATCTGCTACAACTACAACATTATCTACAGAATCAACTATAATTCTCTTACCCTTCTCATTCTTCAACTTAAGGCAATCCCTTCTAAGATGCCCCCTCTTGCCAAAACTCTAATAGACAACATTAACAATCCTAGACTGACTACGTCTGTTCATATTAGTATTACCATTACCCACACGTATTCTAAATCTTCCTCTATTTTCACCTACTAAAGTAGCAGATATAGGTTTGCTAGATTCTCTTCTACGAATGTCCTCGCTCAGAATCAAATCTCGAACCCCATCAAATGTCAAACTTGTTGATCCAGAGAAATTACTAACAACAGTAACGGTAGTATTCCAACTATCAGGCAATGAGGATAACAGAATCAAAGCACGTACCTCATCTTCAAAATCAATCTCAACTGAACTCAATTGACTAACAATCACATTGAATTCATTGATATGATCTGCAACTGACGCACCTTCTCTCATCTCCAAATTAAACAGATGTCGCATCAAATAGACCTTGTTGATCGCAGAGGGCTTCTCGTACATATCCGACAAGGCTTACATCAAATTAGCAGTGGTCTTCTCCTTCATGATGTTAAACGCAACGTTACGAGCCAACGTCAGCCGAATAACACCCATAGCTCGTCTATCCAACAAATCCCAATCAGCTTGCTTCATCGTCTCTAGTTTCTCCCCATATAAAGGCAAGTGCAGATTCATCCGGTAAAGATAATCTTCAATCTGCATCTTCCAAAAACTAAAATCCTTCCCATCAAATCGTTGACTCTCACATTTACTTCTTCTGTCACCATCGATTTGCTTCAACTTAGCCAAACCTAGCTCTTATACCACTTGTTGCGAAAGGGGAGCAATCGAACAATAATATAGAAGAAGAAAATAAATCAAACACCAAATTTACGTGGTTCAGTCATAAAGACCTACGTCCACGGGGAGAGCAGCAGCGAATTTCACTATAGATCAAGCAATACAAGAAGATTACACACTTGAGTCACTCAAACACTCTCTCGATGTTTCTCAAGCCCCAATTACACCCAATAACGCACATAGTGTTTAGCCCCGAAATTCCTCGAAAATAATCTTTCAATCTCACGAAAGGATTACACGCAAATCTTACCTCAAGATTTAATCGACTACAAACACTAAACTTCTTGGATGTAATTCACGAGTAAGCTTTGCAGCACGAATAACACGAAGATCCAAAGCCAAGCACCCAGCACCTATGAACGGGGTTTCACAAATAGAACACCCATGGCACTTCGAGTAAACGACGTTTGAATATGTATGCTTCGCTCAAGAGAGTCCCACGAGCGTAAATTTATATATATATATATATATATATACCATAAAGGGGTTAGGATTGGAGTACTATATGAGAGAACAAGGAAGTATAGAGATTAACAGATCTATATGAAAGAAGAGAGATGTATCTAAAAGTCAAAATGGAGTATAAGAACAAGAAAATAAATGACTTAAATAAAATCGCGAGAATTAAAAAAATAATATAAAGACAGAAAGCAATATATAAGATATAAAGTAAGAGTATGCATAAACAAAAACCAACCATGAAGGTGGTCTGAACTTGTATTAAATAAAGCAGAAAAGTTGAAATTACATGTATTGAAAGATGCAGAAACTTAAAGCATCAAGTCATCCACTAGGGCGGTAATCCGCACTTCAGGGAGTATTGATGTGTATTACAAGAAATGATTAACCAACTATCATGTAAGTTGGTAACCCTGTATAAAACTATGTATGTGAAAACTAACTTACTTTGAAACCAGGGGATACAAGGTAAGAGAGCTTGGAGATGGAAGAGATGAGGGTTTACAAGTGAGAGAGAGAGAGAGAGAAGAGAGAAATCTGGAAAATTTCGGTCCCCTTCTTCTATGTCGAGAGGGTGTATTTATAGGGGGTGCTACAGTGAAAGTGTTACAAAGGTCTTGAACAAAGTGTAAAGTGAACAAGATCGAGTGAACAATGTAAAGTGAATAGTGAACAAAGTGTATGAACAAGTGTCTCTACTACGCTCCGGTGTGTAGCCTTTGCGCTGTTTGTAACAAAGATTCGCATGTGATGTCTTTGAATTTAATCTCTGTCTAGGTTGATCCCGAAAGGGATCGTCTTCATTGGTGTTTCCACTATGATGTGACTGTGAGGATCCGTCTGAATTGTCTTGAGATTTGGAGGATCCACATTGTGATCCTTCCGCTTCTGAGAGCATTGTTTTGAGGATGTTGCAGTATTCTTCTTTGCTTTGGACTGCGGCAAGTGCTGCACTTGCCATGGATTTTTCCTGTAAAAACGATGTATTTGATGGGGCTGCAATTATTTGAGTCTTTCGGCTGTTTAGCCATGTTCTAACCGGCAGCTTCGGATCCCCATTCAAGTCTATTGAATCCATCCCACCATTTTGTTTTGTATTTACGAACAAGTACTGGTACACCAGGTTTCGTGGATGTATTGTATTCAAACCCCCATGCTGTTACCCAAGAGATTCTGAATATTATAAAGAAATGCATAAGGCATGGGAACCTTATATCATGCGGTGTTGGTTTGAAGTGTTCATGAAGATCTTGTATCCTTGTTTGACTGTGGGGTGTAATATTATGTCTAAGGGACCAAAGAGATCCCACCAAGAGTCAAACCAATTTGGTAGACTTTGTCTTGGGAAGTTATCTTTAAAAATAACAACCAAGTGTGTTGGAAATTTGTATTTTGTCTGAAGAAAACGTTCCACCAAGCTTGTTGGTAGTCCCAAAGAGGTGTATGAGGAAGAATATGGTAGGTTTTGGTAAGTCCGGTTTGAAACTTCTGGGTGTATGAGGTGAGGCTCCCCAATGTGAGGGATGTATGACTTTGCTGATGGATATAGTGGAGTATAGAATGTTTTCGTATTGTTTTTGTCAAAATGGGTAAATCTTGCTGATTCTGTCTCCACTAGAATTTGCTCATAATAAGCAAGGGTTTTGTTTGTATTATGTGGTTTGAATAACCAGTCTTTTGGAAAGATGTTTTTTGCAAATTTGATTGGATCTTCGTCGAAGAATCCATCTTCTACGGTTAATATTTTTTGAAATGATGTTTTAAGAAAGAATTTTGATTTTTGAGATTGAGGGGTTGCCTGTGGCCTAATAACCACCTCATTCGAAATTCTTTTGTATTCTCATTGGGTTTTGTGTAACCAAAGCGGGGAAGGATTGTTGCTTACCTCGATGGCGTTGGATGGCTCTTTCTTTTCCTTGTTTTGTATAGATTGTGCAAGTAACAAAATGGTTTCTTTTGGTATCATGTTGGCTAGTTGGTTAAAGGCTAGCTTGGGATCGAAGATATGTGTTCTATTGTCAAAGGTGTTTGGTGTAGGAATGTCTGGTTGTTTTCTCGCCATTTCAAGCCATGTCTTGACAGATGTTAAGCCTTTCGGCTTTGGTGGTGTATTGAGGGTTCGGTGGCTTTGCCTTTGCCTTTATCTTTGTCTTTTTTGGATCTTGGCATGATTGTATCCCCGTAAAAATTCTCTTGTGAGAAAATCAGGTAATGAATTTGAAGAACCATTTATAAATTCAATGTCAAAATCGAATACTGAAAGTATGGCTTGCCATCCGGCAAAAATTTGTTTTGATGCAATGTTTAAAACGTCTTTTTGTAAAACGTCTTTGGCTGATTTGCAATCAATCCTCAAGAGGAATTTTTGATTTAATAAATCTCCTTGGAATTTTGATATAGATAGAACTATAGCAAGTATTTCTTTTTTGATTGTCGAATAATTTTGTTGAGTGGAATTCCAATGTTTTGAAATGAACTGAACAACTTGTTCTTTGTTGTTATTGACTTGTTTGAGAATACCACCATATCCTAATGCCGAGGCATCTGTTTCAACTATTTTGAAAGTGGAAGGGTCAGCAAGGTGTAAGCATGGTATGTCTTTTACATGCATTTTTATTTGTTTGACAATGTCCGTATGGACAGAGGTCCGTGGTGGAGGATCCTTTCGTAACCTTTGGTGTAAAGGTTTACAAAGGATATTTATATTGGGAAAGAAATCTAAAATATAATTGAGACTTCCCAAAAACCTTTGTAATTGAGTTTTGTCTTTAATCTCATCAGGGAATTTATCGGTAAAAGAGATTGATCTTTCAATGGGGGTTATAGTATTTATATGAATGTAATGACCTAAAAATCTAATCTTTGTTTTGAAGAGTGCAATTTTAGTAGGAGAAACTACAAGACCATTTTGTATTATTATTTTTATGAAAGTAGATAAATGTTTGAAATGTTGTTCTATATTGGAAGAAAATACTAGAACATCATCTATATAAACTATGATGTATTCTGAATAAGGATTGAAAATCTCATTCATAATTCTTTGGAATTCTGAAGGGGCATTTTTGAGGCCGAATGGCATAACATTCCATTCATATTGGCCAAAAGGGACTGTAAAAGCTGTCTTGTATTTATCCTTATCACTAACTTGTATTTGCCAAAATCCTGACTTCATGTCAAATTTTGAAAATATTTTTGATCTACAAAGTCTGTTTAACAAATCTTTTTTATTAGGTATAGGATATCTTATCCACCTAAGGGCTGTATTAAGAGGTTTATAATTAATGACTAATCTAGGAACTCCTCTTTCCAGTTCAGCATTTTTATTGACATAAAAAGCAGAACAACTCCAAGGTGATTGGCTTTTTCTTATGAGTTTTTTATCTAAGAGATCTTGTATTTCTGCTTGACAGAATTTTAAAACTTCTTGATTCATTTGTGTTGGGCGAGCTTTGGTAGGTATTTTGTTTTCAGAAAAGTCATGTTCATAAGGTAGATCAACGATATGCTTTTTTCTTTCCCAAAAGGCAATGGGTAGAGTAGAACATATAGTTTTCTCTATGTGTTTTTGTAGGGAGGCTATTTTCTCTATGATGTTTGGTTTTATAAGATTTTCTTCTATTCTTTTGAATTCTAAATCTTCTTTTAAAAATTCAAGCTGGTTTTCTTTGTCTTTTATAAGGCAATTTATTTCTGAAATGGAATGTTCTTGTAAAATATTAAGACTTCTTTTCTGTGGTTTTGTTATGAAATTGAAGGTGATTTTTTTGTTTAAAGCAAGAGTTTCTATACCTTCATTAGTAACAGTAAAAGGTTGGATTAATTGTATAAAAGGTGTTCCAAGGATAACCTGTTGCCTCATGTTTTTTACTAAAAGAAAAGATGTTTTGTAAGACATTTGGTCTTTTATTATTAGGGCTTCGGGTAACTTGTATTGTATATTCAGTTTGTCTCCTGAGGCTGATTTTAAGGATTCGGAAGTTTTGTCAAAGTATCTCGTTGGAACAAGGCCTTCCTTGATACAATTGAGGTCGGCCCCTGTATCAAAGAGTGCTGTTGTTTCAATAATATACTCATTATTGATTTTTATCTTAATATTTATTATCCATTTTCTAGATGTTATTTCTGTTAATAACATAAGAAAGGCTGGATCAGAGGTGTTTGGGGTACTAGTGGTTTTATTTTGGTCATCAAGTTTTGTTTTTCCTTTTATGACAAGAGACTTTATATCAGAAATTTCCTGTTTCATTTCTAATTGAGTTTCTTTTAGGGCTTGTATTTCTAATTTTTGCTGTTTTATTTCGTTTTGGAGATCATTAATATTTATAGGTCTAGACTGTGGTTTTTTGTTTCTATTCAAAATGTCTTTAAGATTGTAGGAAGTATTAGGTTTGGAAGTAATGTTCATAGTAGAGTGTAGTCTATCTAAGTATTCTTTTTTGGCTTCAGGGTCAATTATTTTGTCAGCAGTGCTAAGGAGAAATTCTTCTTCTTTTGTTAACATGTTTATTTCAGGAACGGGTTTTTCTGGAGAGGCGTCTTCATAATCAGAGTCAGAAGAAGAATCTATTTCATTAATGAAGACCTTCTTCCTCAAGAAGTTCATCGAGGAAGTATCACCGTTTTCTATGAAGATGTTGTTTAACCGGTTAAGAGTATTTTCGTCAAAGGATAGTTCATTTAATTTTTTATTAATCCTACAGTATTTTGAAATATGACCTTTTCTACCACAAGAATAACATTTGATGTCTTTAAAAATTTTTCTATCAGTTTGAGGTCTATTTTGGTTATTCTGGTGTCTTTGTTTATTCCTACGAGGTTGAGGTTTGTTGTGATGTCTCTTTGTTTCTTTCTCAGAAGGACAAGTTCCCTTACATTTTGGTTTTGTTTTTCCATTATAAGAAGGGTCGTATTGAGCACAGAAATCTCCTAGACTTCTATTGGTGAGTGATTGTTCTTCCTTGAGTTGTCTTTGTAATTTGATAGTATTACACATTTGTGTTCCTTGTCCGTAAACATAAGAGACTATTTCTCCATAAGAAAGAAGATCATAAGGTATTTGGCCATTGTATTCTTCTCTAATTTTATCTCTAACTTGATCACCTATAATTTGTGGTAAACCGGCTAAGAATTTTTCTTTCCAAAAGGGTTGATTACAGTCGGGTCTAATAAGAACCCTTTGTTGGAGAAATCTTTCCGAATATTTTGAAGCCGACAAAACATTTCTATCAGTCTAAGTCTCGGATATCGATAGTTAAAGTCTCAAGATTTTATAGTCTCAAGACTCGTTATCTCAAGACTCAAGACTCAAGACTCAAGACTCAAGACTCAAAGTTATTCTCACCGACGTCTTTCTAATCCGGTGTTGAAGGAAATCCAAAGTCGAGGTTTATGATTGAGGATTTGATCCTATCCTCTCGGGATAGATTCTTTGGTTGATAATCATTTCGGATTCTTTATATCTTATCTAAGAACGATTGAAGATCCGATGGTCGACGAAATAATCTTGGATTATTCTATTCTTGGAAACCGAGATCCCGATTGTATGGGCGAACAGATTGATGGGCTATCATCGATTCCTTATATAGCTCGGATGATCTTCTTGATTGATTCTGTCCAACGGGTAGATTGGAGGAATTCCTTTGGTAAGTGCCAACGGCTATGATGGCATGAAGGAGTATAAAAGGAAGACGTTCTAGTTGTTTTAAGTGTGTGATCGATAGAAAAATTCCAGAGTCTCGAAGATCCTTTGATTGTTAGTTGAGACCGAGCGAAATTGTATACCGAGAGTGTTTATACTTGGTGACGCCTTGAGCAAGTGTGGTAGATCATCTACACCTAGAAATCAAGGAAGATCAACACTGTAACAACTCTTTGATCATAGTGGAATCCAGCCAATCGGCTGTCGTCGGTGCGTAAGAGTGGACGTAGGCTTGAATCAAGCCGAACCACTATAAACCGAGTGTTCAATTCTCTCTTTCCCTTACTCGTCTTGCGATTGAATTTTCAACTGTTGCAAAGTCTCTAATTGTTTAAGTATCGTGCAAACATCGAGAAATTTTTGTGTATACCTATTCACCCCCTCTAGGTACTCGTACTAGCTATCTCAATTGGTATCGTAGCCTGTGTTCTTACTTTGTTTGAAGTGTTTTACTTGAGTAAAAGATCCATGGCTAGTATGCTAGCACCGGGCCGATGGAGGGGCAAAGCAATACCAGCACCTCCCTACTTCGATGGAAAGGATTACAACATCTGGAAGAACAAGATGAAAGCTTTCCTACGATCAAAGGATCCTCCGGAATGGGACGTAGTGGAAAAAGGAATCACTATTGCTGCTGCATCAAACACCGAAAGAGGAAAAGAAACCGTTGAAACCAGCGGAATGTCTCAAGAAGAAATAAACAAGAGACAAGCACTTGATGCTAAAGCAATTTATTCTTTATATTGTGCTTTGTCACCAACTGAATATAACAGAATATCTTCTTGTGTCACAAAGAAAAGAAGTCTCTGGGACAGGTTACATATCACTTATGAAGGAACAGATCGAGTGAAGGAGACCGTAATTAACATTCTTCTTGGTCAATATGAATCCTTCAAAATGAAACCAGGAGAATCTATAACCGACATGTTTAGTCGTTTTACAGATATTGTCAATGGTCTTGAGAACCAAGGACAAAAAATTTCTGATCCCATGAAGGTGAACAAGCTTCTACGTGGACTCTCCAAGGATTGGAATCATATAAAGACTTCAATAAGAGAGACGCAAAGAATCATGCCATTATCTCGTAGACTAACCGATTGGAACTCTTCGATCTTACGAAGTGGAACGAATTAATGAAGACGAAGATCCAAGAGGTAAGAAATCTATTGCACTGAAATCAAATGATGATTCGATGATGCAGATTCTCGAAGATGATATGAATGATGAGGAGCTCGCCCTCATGATAAGAAGATTCAGAAAACTGAATAGAAAAGGCAGAAGGTTTATCCCAAAGAAACAAAGTTCTCGAGACAGCAGACCAAGTCTCTGTTGATGATGAGGAACCAAACAAAGAAGTAGTTTGCTTCGAATGTAAAAAGAAGGGACACATCGACCCAACTGTCCTCTTCGAAAAAGAAAAGAGGAAAAGCTGAGAAATTTCGAAAAGCTCTTAAAGCCGAAACCGGAGCGATACGAGTGTGAAGAGAGTGATGAGGAATATGCCAACCCGTGTCTAATGGCGCAATCGACTCGAGACTGGATCGGACTCGGACGGTGAATTTGAGGTAAGCAATTATAAAATCCCTGTCAAAGTCTCTAAATATATTAATGAGTTATGTTTTAGTCTTAAGACTTCTCTTAAAAGGATTTCCGAACTTAAAAAGGAAAACTCAGTTTTAAAACAAAAGGAAATCATTTTAGAAGAAAAGGTAAAAATTTAGACTTGAATGTTTCTACTCTTAAAGAGAGTGAAGACAATCTTTCAAAAGAAAATGCTTTCTAAAAACTGATTTATCAAATATTTCAAAGAAATTTTCAATAGGGTCTGAAAAACTTGAAAAAGTTCTTTCAATCCAAAGACCTTACTTTAATAAGTCGGGTCTAGGTATGACAGAAGAAACAATCCCTTTGATTGATTTTCCGAAAGTAAAAGAAAGAATTAAGAAAAGACCATCGAAAGAGGCTTATAAAAATCATTTCAAAAGAGTTTTTGTAAAGCCCGTAGGTCGAAATGCTTTAAGGTGTTCTAAGTGTAATGATCGGGATCATTTTGAAAAAGAGTGTCCTATGGTTTGGAAGCCTCGTGAAGAGAGTATGGCCTAATAATGCTTATCCTACTAACATGAAAGGACCCAAGAAAATTTGGGTACCAAAGAAAGCTTGAGACTCTTTTTTGAATGCAGGTCTCTGTCAAAAAGAAGGTAAAGTGGTATCTTGACAGCGGATGCTCAAGACACATGACAGAGACTCGAGTGTTTCATAAAGCTTATTAAAGTGAATGGTGGAAAAGTTTCATTCGGAGGAAATAGCAAAGGAAGTATTGTGGGATTCGGAATTGCGAAAATTGGAAATCTCACAATAAGCAATGTCTCTCTAGTGGAAGGACTCAACTACAATCTACTCAGCATTAGCCAATTGTGTGATATCGGTTACAAGATCTTCTTTCAAGAAGGCATTTGTTCGGGAATTAGCAAAGATTCGACTCGAGTCTTTCATGGGTCGAAGGCATGGAAACATCTACCTCCTTGATGTAAAGCCAAATGAAGAACAATGCTTAATTTCAATTCAAGATGAAGCAATTCTATGGCATAGAAAGCTTGGCCATATCAACAAGAAGCAATTAGCCAAAATCTCTTCAAAGCAGCTTGTTAGAGGTCTACCTAAACCGCCATACCAAAAGTCGACTTATGTACTCCATGCATTCTCGGGAAAGCAGTAAAAATTCATTTAAACAAATAAATCATGTATCTACTAATCATGTAATACAGTTGCTTCATATGGATCTCTTCGGACCAACAAGAACCCAGAGCATTGGAGGTAAGAAATATTGTCTAGTAATTGTAGATGATTACTCTCGTTTTACCTGGGTATATTTTCTAGCAAACAAATCGAAACCTTTTCGTACTTTGAAAAGTTTGCTAAAAAGGTTCAAAATGAAAAAGGATGTGCTATTTCTAGTATAAGAACAGATCATGGAAGTGAATTTGAAAATCAAGATTTTACGAGATTCCGTGATAAATCTGGTGTTAATCACATGTTCTCCTCTCCGTATACCCGAGCAAAATGGAGTTGTGGAAAGAAAGAATAGATCTCTTCAAGAAATGGCTAGAACACTTTTAATTGAAAGTAAAATTTCTTCACGATTTTGGGCTGAAGTCGTTTCAACTGCTTGCTATATTATAAATAGAGTCTTTTAAGACCTATTCTTGATAAAACCCCTATGAATTGTTCAAAGGTAAGAAGCCTATTGTTTCATACTTTCATGTGTTCGGTTGCAAATGCTTTATTTTGAAAAATGCAAATGATCGAGTTGGTAAGTTTGAAGAAAGATCGATGAAGGCATCTTCCTTGGATATTCTACATCAAGCAAAGCCTACGAGTCTACAACAAAAAAAGCCAGTCTGTGGAAGAATCAATGAATGTCAAATTCCAAGACTCAGTGCAAGATGAATCCAGCCGGACTCGCACGATGAGACCGAATCCGCTCTAGATCTTCAAATGTCTACATCTCAAGAAGCATCTCGATTCTCGGGAAGTCCATCATCAAGACGATCATGGAGAATCAAATAAAGAAAGAGATCATCAACACCGGTAACGGAAACACAAACCAGTCATCCCAAAGATCTTATTATTGGCGAACTTAATGAAGGAATCCGCACCGATCAAAAAGGCATGAAGAATCTAGTGTTTGTGGCTCTCATCTCTCGAAATTGAACCAAAAAGCATAGAAGAAGCTTTATCGATGAAAGCTGGATCGAAGCTATGCAAGAAGAGCTCAGACAGTTCAACATCAATGATGTCTGGGAATTGACATCTAAACCAAAAGGTAAAACCGTTATTGGAACCAAATGGGTATTCAGGAACAAAATGAACGAAAAAGGAAAAGTCGTACGAAACAAAGCAAGGCTCGTGGCCAAAGGGTATACGCAAGAAGAAGGAATAGACTATGACGAGACTTACGCACCCGTTGCAAGGTTAGAAGCTATTCGTCTATTACTTGCGTTTGCTTGTTACAAAAATTTCAGGTTATTCCAAATGGACGTCAAAAGTGCTTTCCTAAATGGATTTATCCATGAGGAAGTTTATGTGGAACAACCGCCTGGATTTGAAGACCCAAAGAAGCGACTCGTCTTGATGAAAAAGGCTCTGTATGGTCTAAAGCAAGCACCTCGAGCTTGGTACGACAGATTAAGTAAGTTTTTATTACAAAATGGTTTTGTCAAAGGTAAAGTAGATACTACTTTGTTTATCAAAAAGGAAAACAAAAACTTTTTACTTGTTCAAATATATGTTGATGACATTATTTTTGGATCTTCTAATGAAAGTCTTTGCAAGAAATTTTCTAAGTCTATGCGGGATGAATTTGAAATGAGTATGATGGGAGAATTAACATTCTTTCTTGGACTCCAAGTGAAACAAATGAAGGAAGGAACTTTCATCCATCAAGAAAAATATGCGAATGATCTTGTCAAAAGGTTTGGATTGGAAAAATGCAAAAAGATCGACATACCAATGTCATGTTCTCGAAGATAGACAAGGATGAAGAAGGGAAGAAAATAGATCAAAAGCATGCATGAAGCATGATCGGTTCACTTCTTTATCTTACCGTTTCTAGACCTCGATATTTTGTTCGGTGTTTGTATCTCGTGCTAGGTTTCAATCAGATCCTAGAGAATCACATCTCGGCCGTGAAACGAATTATCAAATACGTTGCTTCATCTTCAAGCATCGGTCTTTGGTATCCAAAGAAGGGAGACTTTAATCTTCTAGGATACTCGGATGCGATCTGGCCGGTTGCGTAATCGATAGAAAGAGCACTTCGGAACTTGTCAACTACTTGGAAACGAACGGTGTCTTGGTTTTCGAAGAAACAAAGCACCGTAGCTCTTTCAACAACGAAGCGAGTATGTAGCTCTTGGAAGCTGCTGTTCGCAAATTCTATGGATAAAACAACAGCTACAAGACTTTGGCATTGAAGACTCATGCACGTAAATCAGATGTGACAACACCGGTGCTATAAATCTCACCAAAAAATCCAATCCTTCATTCAAGAGCAAAGCATATTGAGATTCGACATCACTTTATTAGAGATCATATTCAAAATGGAGAAATCTCGATCCAATTTGTTGATTCAAAAGTCAACTAGCAGACATATTCACAAAGCCTTTGGAGAAGAATCGTTTGACTTTATCCGCTCAAGACTCAACATTTTGAAGCTTGAAGAAGTTAAAGTCTAGAGACTCACCAACTCTAAAGACTCGATCTCTTAGACTCTAAGTCCCGAGACTCGAGACATTCGTGGATAAAGACGTAAGTTGTATTTCTTCTAAAAGGTACTAATTGTCATTTAGTCGAAAAGGTACGATCTTTTGTTTAATAATTTTGGCAGTTATAGATTTTGAAAAGAAGTAATCGTTCACTTTCCATTGCACCGATTGAACTTCCCTTTTCAAAAACTAAGTTATATATACGATTTTTCCCCAAATCTTCAAAACCCTAAAAAGCACTCTTCTCTCTATACTGTTTCTACTCTTTGTTCATCGTCGAGAAAGTGGTCATTTTTCTTGGGAAAGCAAGTGAAGGAATCCTCCAATAGACAAAGAAAGATGTCGTCTTCAAGGAAATCATCAAGAATCGCGAATGGGGACCACAAAGAATGAAGAAGGGACCGACTCATTTCGATCTCACCGAGGAAGAAGACTTATCTCGGTCGCCGACAAAGTCCGATTCGCTCTCCTCCACGTCATTCAGCATCTCCCGCCCCACAAAGTGAAAGTCATAACTGGAAGAAGAGATAATCGAGGATGCCGACCCGTAAGAGTTCAAAAGCCTTCCTTTTTGTATAAACTTTATTGTGCATTGAAAAGCACAGTACTCCATTGAACTACATAGATGACTTCCTTAAGGACAAAAATTATGGGAATGAGTATCTTTTTCTGAAGAAAATGGAGGAATGGGGAATTGCCCCAAAAGGAAAAGCAGAGGAAGCTCTTGCGAACATTCCAAGAGATCCTCGTATGCCAGGACAAAATCGATTGACGCGAATGATGATGACAAAATGTTCCTTGAATTTGAACCTAGAATGGGTGTGGCGGCAAAGGCGAAAGGAAATCGGATGGATTTGTTTAAATCCAAGGATCAAGAAAAAGTGTATTACGATCCGTTGAAAAGAGGGGTAATCAACCCTAGAAGTGTCGATTTTGACTTCCCGGATTCCATCAACTTGAACCTAAGAGAGAAGTTGAATTTGCTTCAACTTGAGACTTTCGCTCGACTCTGAGACGGGTATGATCATCGGCGCTTATTTCTATTCAAATCTTAGCTTTTGGATGCGAATAGAATTTCATTCGGTGTTCGAGACAAAGTCTATGTGGTAGATGTGAATATGTTGCAGACATAGTTGGAGTTGAACGGGGACGCTATCTCCCAATTAAAGTCTCACCGCTCGAACTACTCGGATCTTGTCAAAGATAGGGATGTAGATAAGAAAATTATCTATTCAAGAATGAACGCTATCAACATTGTGCTTCACAAGATTGTGATCAATTGTCTAAGACCTAAGTCTACTTCAAAGACTTCGTGTCTCTTTCGAAGCAAAGTTGATGTATGCGATCAACTCAGACGGAAGTTCTCTCTCCCGCACACTATTCTTTTCCATATGTACGTAACAGTGTCAAAAGACAAAGGACAATTGCCTTATCCCGGTCGGGTGACCAAGATCTTCAGACATCCGAATATTGAACTGCCACATACTTTTGTGTTCGACCGTGTGATAAGATGGTGGTAGGGTTGAAAATGTTAATGAAGATGCGTCCGCAAGAACTTTCTAAGGCAATGGAGAAATTCAAAGTGAAATCTCCAGTCCAGTCTGCTTCAAAAGGAAAAGGAAAGAAGGCATTTAGTGCTTCTTCGAAAAAGAGGAAAAGAATTCTTATCCCGGAGGATGAGGATGAAGATGAAGATGATGAAGATCCCACTATTCCAAAGACCGACAAGAACAAGACGTTCGTGTCTTATTCGAGAACTTCAGCAGAGCAGAGAGAAGAAGAAGAACAGAGAGAGAAGGAGAAAGAAGTTGAGGAAGAAAAAGAAGAAGTAAAAGATCGGTCTGGCGATAAACTGAGAGAAGGGAAATCAAGAGATTGATCATCACTCTTCCCCTTTCGATGTCCTAGAGACAGGGGGAGTTAGCGAGCAAGAGAGGTCTCCACCTCATGCTGTCGAAGATCAAAGAAAATCTCCGAAGACCCGGAAGAAGCTCGGGTCTCTCAATTGCTCGAAGAAGATGATACGACGATTCCAAATCCGCAAGACCGTTCGAAGCGCCATCGTCGCACACACACCATCCGAGAAAGCCAATGCCGTACATAGACGGATGATTACGTAGATCTTCGTAGTATCATGAATATTCTTTTGGAAATGCGTAACCAGATATATATTCGGATTGTGAAATCCAAGTCTTGAAGCATCTTTGGACAAGCATCTTCGATCTCTCTGGAAGAAAAATACAAAGACCTCTCTCTACAACTTCAAGCCAATGCCAAGAGAGAAGAGGTAGCTCATCTCGCGAGAAGATCGAAGAAGCTCGAAGGAGTAGTCCAGTCCATTGGGGATTTCCGGATCGTGCGCATTCCCAAGCGACATGACTCCTTTCTCACCCTCTTTTTAATGATGACAAAAGGGGGAGAACCAATTTGAACAAACATTATTTATTTGACTTTTTGTGGTTATGTTTATTTTTGAGTATGACTTGAGAACTTGAACTTGAGTGTTAGACTGAATTGGTTGTGGATTTTGATGCTTGACTGGTTGCATTTATATCAAGTATTGTTACATGGTATTACTCATGAAAGACTAACCAATTTTGTGGATGCGAGTCTGGTTGTTTATTAATCTTTATGAGTTAGCCATATTGCTTGAGAAATGTTTTTGCAGGTCAAAGTTGTTCAAATCTTCAAGAAAGTTTTGTCACCATCAAAAAGGGGGAGATTGTTGGAGAAATCTTTCCGAATATTTTGAAGTCGACAAAACATTTCTATCGCCTAAGTCTCGGATATCGATAGTTAAAGTCTCAAGATTTTATAGTCTCAAGACTCGTTATCTCAAGACTCAAGACTCAAGACTCAAGACTCAAGACTCAAAGTTATTCTCACCGATGTCTTTCTAATCCAAGTGTTGAAGGAAATCCAAAGTCGAGGTTTATGATTGAGGATTTGATCCTATCCTCTCGGGATAGATTCTTTGGTTGGATAATCATTTCGGATTCTTTATATCTTATCTAAGAACGATTGAAGATCCGATGGTCGACGAAATAATCTTGGATTATTCTATTCTTGGAAACCGAGATCCCGATTGTATGGGCGAACAGATTGATGGGCTATCATCGATTCCTTATATAGCTCGGATGATCTTCTTGATTGATTCTGTCCAACGGGTAGATTGGAGGAATTCCTTTGGTAAGTGCCAACGGCTATGATGGCATGAAGGAGTATAAAAGGAAGACGTTCTAGTTGTTTTAAGTGTGTGATCGATAGAAAAATTCCAGTCCGAAGATCCTTTGATTGTTAGTTGAGCGAGCGAAATTGTATACCGAGAGTGTTTATACTTGGTGACGCCTTGAGCAAGTGTGGTAGATCATCTACACCTAGAAATCAAGGAAGATCAACACAGTAACAACTCTTTGATCATAGTGGAATCCAGCCAATCGGTCTGGTGCGTAAGAGTGGACGTAGGCTTGAATCAAGCCGAACCACTATAAACCGAGTGTTCAATTCTCTCTTTCCCTTACTCGTCTTGCGATTGAATTTTCAACTGTTGCAAAGTCTCTAATTGTTTAAGTATCGTGCAAACATCGAGAAATTTTTTGTGTATACCTATTCACCCCCCTCTAGGTACTCGTACTAGCTATCTCACCCTTTGAAAGAAAAGCTCTTTGTATTCTCTAAATCTTCCTAAGGATTTGCAACGCATATTGGAAAGGAGATCTTGGTTTCTATCCCTAATATGTGAAGGGTCTCCTACAAAGTGTTGTGAAATGGAATAGATAAGGGTATTGACCGCATCTTGGATGAGATGACCTTGATCATCATCCATGCGTTGACCAAAATCATCTACCTTATAAGCGTTAAAATTTGTGTCTTTTGTTCATCCGTCGGTAATTATCCCACCAACCTTTTAGCTGTCCAAGTAAACGGCTACTAAAAGATTAGCAACAGCATGGTCGAAACATCTTGCTGTGTTTTGTAGGCATTAGCAAGCATCACCATGTTGTTAAGAATGTTCATAATATTGGTTTTGCAACATCATCAATGTTCCATTCATAGATGGCGTCGGGAGAGTATTTATTTTGTATTTTTGCGATGATTCTTCTTGGGCAATGTCTGGTGGGGTAGCTCTACTATAATAAAGCTTTTGGGGTTGTCTCCAATTGAGTCTATTAATCTCATTGACTGACTCATTATCAGGATTATCAGAGGGTTTGGTCAGAGTATTAATGGTGGGTTGGTCTGGAGTGTCTCTAATGATAAGATTCTGGAATTTAGGAGTGTCTAGTATAGGATCGGGTTCTAGCTTTGATTTTCCTAAGAGTTTTTCTTTTGTTCTATAGCTTTGGCAAACTCGGGCTAAGATTTTTGGAAATTCAAAGGCTTTAAAAATGGGTTTTTTGAGTGTGTCAACTTGTGGTGTAATAAGCTGAGTAGGATTCTGGAATGTGGATTCTATCCTATTCAACTGTTTTCCTATGGTTACTAAATGTTGATTAGTAAAATTGTTTTGTTCAATAACTTTGTGGGTGTAGAGAGAGTCTCCTTTGTCTGAAAGTCTAAAGGGAGTGGCTGTAACCTCGCTATCTCCATGCTGTATTTTTATTCTCCTAAGGGGTGGATGATTGGATTATATGGTTTCACCATTATCAAGTTTCCACTTATAATGATGATCTAAAACAAATATTTCTTTTGGTTCAAGGAATTGTTCTTCTAACCAATCAAAGAAAAATATGTGGACTTCATATTCGTATATGTAGTCGTAATATTTTTGTTTGACGTCTTTTGCTTTGTCAGCAAAGGTTTTGAAGAACCATTCTCTGATTTGTTTGTTGTCTTCAGAATTAAATTCTTTATTAAGAAAAGTTTTGTTTGGTTCAAAATGTTTTTCTAGAACATTAAGCTCAGCATCTATCATTTGAGAATAAGTAGGAGAATGATGAGGGGAGTCTGTACTTTCTAGAACTGGTTCAGGCTGGTTTTGTTGATAAACTGGCATGGAAATCCCTAATCTATTATCTAAACCACTAATTTCTGGTTCAGGAGGTGTCTCTTGATTAATTCTACTGGTGGAAGGAGGTAAAGGTGTTGTATCGTGTGTGGGAGTATCTCTATGTATACTAGGACGAGGAGTGTTCCTGTGCGTACTAGGAGGAATGGTGATTATAGGAGGAAGATTAGGATAAGATCTATGGACCTTGTATAAGAATTGTGAAAAGAAGGACTAGATCTTGAATCGAAAGATCTTCTAGGAAATCTAATGGTCACTCTTCCTTCTGGATGTTGAATGACAATAGTCGGATCTGTATTTTGAACAACTTGTTGGGGAATTTGATTTTCTAATTCCCATTGTTCTGGTAAAGTAACTTGGTTCCAATTAATAGACCTAGGAATTGTTGTATTAGCTCTAGAAATGTCAGTTTGGAGGAGAAGTGTTTCTCCTCGGGGACTATGTTTGAAAGCATTTTCTCCAAAGGCGGAGGACATGGCTTTATAATGAATTCTATAAACAAGGGCTAAAGGAATAGAACCATCTGCCACTTTGTAATTATGGGTTTTGATTTGGAGTGTTAGGGCTCTAAGGATGTTCTTATCTTTGAGGGATACAGAAAAATTAGGATAATAGTCAAAATGTATGGGTCCTTTGCAGAGACTTGTCTCTACAGTACCGAGAATGGATTCATCATAGTTTAAAAGACGTGCATCACGTAAGACTAAGAGAATGGAAGTATTAAGGCCTTCTTTAGTAAGAGGTTTGACTCCTACTTGGACTAGTCCTATATGAATGTAGTTGTATTTTTGTTTATGCTTTTGAATGGACTCTTTGTTCAAAAGATGTATTTGTTTTAGATCATCATTATAAGTGGAAACTTGATAATGGTGAAACCATAGAATCCAATTTTACTCGAAGAGAAAACCGTATGATTCGGTCAAATCTAGAATTTTGACTCTTTCCTTTATTTTTTATTTGTTTACTCTCTTGCTAAAGAATTTTGACAAATGCATCTTTTATTCAAGTCAAAATTCTAACTTTCCCTTTTTGATTTTCCCCTGCCAATCTCCGCTTGAATTTCAATTTAATTTATTTTCAAAATTCAGCTTTTCACTTCGGGCTTTAAACTCAAGACATATTTTAACAAAAAATGTCACCATTATGTTTTGTATCAGATTTTCCATTTCATTTTGGATGTGATTATTGTCATGTCATCTCGTTTTATTGTTATGTTTTGCATCAAATTTGTTATTTCATGTTTAAATGATATTGTTCCCACGTCATGTTATGTGACATCCTAATTTTCTAATTATGTTTTCGATTGAATGAGTAGGGCTTTTCATCGATGCACTTATAGTGCTTTTCTCTAAGCTGATCACTCATGAGATAACTAATCTATCAGGTGAAGCCATTAAGGAATCTAAACGCAATAGACTTGAGAATTTGACTAGAAATCGACTACTCGACCGTGCTAATCTACAAGGGTCAATACGGCACTGTCAAAATCGATCAAAGATCAGAGATAGCTCGATTCGACTAAAGTATGTGATTAAAGTGTAGGTGATTCCACCAAATTGCAAAATTATTGTCGAATGGCATTAAACTAATTTTTCTGTCATTTCTGTACCCTATGCTCATATTTGAAATCTCGAGATTTTCACGACAACCAAGAGTCGCCAATGAGTTGAAGATGTACGATGTGGCTAAAAAATAATCGACTACGAGTCAACTGCATTAAAAATTCCCAAAAGCTACCCAGTAGATTAGGTCATGCTAAAATTGCGCCAATTGAAATTAACCATGAAATTGCCCGATTTCAGAAATTGAAAGTTTTGTCATGTCACAATTTATTTTAAGAACGTTGACTCATTTTCCAAAGATTTTTCTACAAACCCAAGTTTTCGACGAAATTCCAAAGTTTGGCTATTTTTGACCGGGAAAATTAGAAGATCGTTTTTGGTTGCATTTGTGGCCATCAAGTTGGATTATTTGGCAAGGACAAATGTGGAATTGAGTGTGGACACCTTGGCTGAATTTTTGGGGCATCAATTGGGTTAATTTGGAGAGGAATTGAATGAAATTTAAGGAGAAATGTTACAAAATTCGTATGCCTAGAGAGCTGCAACATTTGGGCACCAAATTGAAGCTTGTTGGAGAAGCCTTGATGCAGCAAGTGGTTGAGGATGAAGGATGAAGGTGGTGGGGCAAGTGTGATGAGTATTAGGATATTTTGTGGCCCCCCTTCTTCAACAGCTGTCTTCTTCCTCTTCCTAGTTGTTCTCCTCCTCCATTGCTATGTTTGTGAGCTCAAGAACCAATGAGAGACCCCCTGCAGCAGCCGTTGACCAGCTAAGCCACCGTCATTGCCAGTCACACACCTGTAAGCGCCTGAGCCCGCTCATCCTAGGCTGCTGATTCCAACTCTTGCTCGCATCCCACGCTTGCCCGCATCGTGCCTTGGCCACTGTCGCCATTCGCCAAAGCTGTTCCAACCACTGTTCGTCACCGTCGAGCTCCACCGCCGCCCGTCCAAGCCACCTGGTCCCGCCTTGCCACTTCCAACCGTCGTAGCTAGGCTAAGCAACTCCTTTCGGCCTTGCACAGAGGCCAAAGTTTAGCAAGGGCTGAGAGCTTCGAGGTCCATTTTAGGTCTCTTCCGGACCTCGCTTGGTGTTACCGCAGGCTAGTTTGTCGCTCGCCTCTGCGTCGCTATCACTGTGGACTCACCGGCCCGCTAATTCGGTGAGTTTACTTACTAAACTCTGCTTATGGAGTTAATGACATTTAGTAGGTAATTATATTAGGCTAAGTATGACTTAGGTGCCTAGTTAGTTTTGATTAGTGATTTAATTACTTAATTATGACTGGTAGGTGGTTATAATAGATTGATTAGGGGCTAAATAGATTGTACTATTTATGTTGATTGATGTATTAATTTTCTAGGCTCGTTTAGGTGATTAAATTAGCGTTTTCGGGCTAGATTTGCATTTATTGGATTTATTTGCATTTATTTAATTAATTTTGCTATTTATTTAATTATTTAATATATTCCAAAAATTATACCGGGATAGCCTGTGACCGAAATTTCGTCCTGATTATAGTAGTGTGCTTAGTTTATATAATTGAATGCTAATTTGTGCAAATTGAGTGGTGATTGTGATTTTGAGTATTTATTTCAAAATTATGAAATTTTGGTATTTAATTAGAAAATACCGAATGTTGGGTTTTGACACCGAAAATATTTTTTTAGATACTATATTAAATAGTGGGGTTTTTAAAATGAAGAATATCAATTTTTAAAATTCAATCTAACCGTGTACCCACGCACGATTATTTTCACCAAGTGTTTTTTATACGAAGGAAATAGGCCAAGTGCATCATCTTAATTGAAACATTTGAGTGCAATGCACAGTATCCTTGGCTAGAAGTGAATGATCATGCGATGGATATTGGAACCCGTCCCCGATATGAGTCGGGTGGATGTTGCCCCTATATGGGATTCCCCTGGATAACAGATGCTGGTCGCAGTAGATTCTGGATTAATACTCCTTCGGGATTGCCATCTAGATGTAGACGTTGCCGTGCTCAATAGGGTGAGACGATGTCTAGTTACGCTAGAAGACCGCCAAACATCGAGTAGGCTGTGCTCGTTGGGCTGTGATAAAATTGGAACGCATGATTGAGTGTCTTAAAAGTGCCTGATTTAGCATTCCAATTGATTGAGTTTTATTATTGCTTATGTCTGTAATATGAACCGTACTAATATGCAAGGAGGATCTAAGACGAGGTGAGTCTCTATTGTTGTGTGGTTGTGTGGTTAGGCCGCCCCTAGGCGTATTTCCTTCTTAGTCGTAGTTTAGGGCGTGAACTTGTTGAGACATTGTCTCACCCTGTTATGAGCTTAAGTTTTCAGGTCCTTAGATGGCGGTGTCTCTAGAAAGTTTTGGTCAGCCTTGGGGGTTACCGAGTGGAGCATAGACATCCCTGTCCTCGGGAGTTATTAAGTCTATGAGCTTGTTGTGACCACTGTTTGAGTCGATGAGGACCTACCTTAGAAGGTACCTCATCGATTCAAGGCGTGGTTTCGCCATGGACTCAATGGGTATAGGGTAGATCCCTTTTAGGATTTTGATATCCCCACCGTTGTAGTCAATGTTGTTCTAAGCGAGGGTGCAGCTAACCCTCCTGATGGAGTTGTGGAGGACCCGAAGCCCTCGGAGCTTGTGGCGGTAGAGTCCAAAGGATCGGCAAATGTGTCCGACCAGTAGGTCGTGGAACAGCTTCTATTTGAAAGTCAATCTTTTTTGTAGACTTTTGTATATAAACCTAGTGTGTTTATAGAAAGTGTTTTGTGAAAATTTTATCCTACTTTTCTATCCCATATATGTGTTGTTTGGGAATTTTATTATATGCTTTCACATGTGCAATAAAATGAATGGGTCGGCGACGCGTCCTAGGACGTCGCAATTTTATCGACCATTGAGGGATGTGCATGTGCTCAAGGTTCGGAGCGTGACATGTTATCTTACCGTAATGTTTTGAATCGGATTTGTTATGCCATTGTGTATATGATTACTACCATGCCATAATATATCATCATCATGTATTGTCGTGTCATGTCATTTTATCATCATATTTTCAATTAATATGTCATATATTTCTGCATGTCATTGCCATATTATGTTATTCTCACTCGTTATGATTGTCATTTGCATAAACACACATACGAATGGAATCATGCCACTGTTTTTGAGAAAATGACATTGTCAATCAACAATTAGGGCTAATCAATTCTCGGTCCGATCCGGTCCCATGAAACCAATCACGCAGTAAAAAAAAAACTAAAAAAATTAAAACAATACTATAGTTTTTACTATTTTTAAGGTTTATTGCTATTTTTAAGAAATTAAAAATATATTTAAAAAAAAGATTTGGTCTAGTCCGTCTGTTCGTTTCCCCCTTGGAACCAAGAATTGGACCGACAATCACCGGTTCCATTTTTTATGGAACCGAGGACCAAACCGATCCTTCGAATAACTAAACCAAACTGGCCGGTCGGATCTAGTTCGAGTGGTTCCCAATTCGGGTAGTCCAACATGTTCACCCATATCAACAATGAAGTAGAATGAGTGTTTTGGAGATATTTTAAGTTATTTTCAAGGATTAGTGCATTGGAAGTTACAAAACTTGTCAGGAAAGTACAATTGAGTCATAAAATTTTTAAAAAGTACAATTAACCCTTAAAACTTGTCACAAAAATATAATCGGGTTCTAAAACTTTTAAAAAGTGCTGTTAACAAAAGTATTTGATTCGACAAATTTGGAAATTTTAGTACTTAATAGCACTTTTTGAAATTTGTAGGATTCAATTGCACTTTTATGACAAGTTTTAGGACTTACTTGTACTGTTTGAAAGTTTTAGGACTAAATTATATTTTGTTAACAAGTTTTAGGACTTCCACTACACTTACCCCTTTTTTTTAATTTAAAAAAAAGAGAGCAAATTGATGAATGTTTTAAAACTTAACAAAAAATAGAGCTATGGTACCAAAAGGGATCATTAGATGCTAAGCCATCCTATGCCAATCACAATTGGACCTAAGATCTCATGTTGTCATTGGGCTAGATCATTCACATATGCACATAGTTAACGGACTTTCCCAACACAATCTAGGCTCCATGGGTGTTCACTTGACCTAACTTTACTTAAATTGATTGGCAGCAACTTTGTTCTTGTATTTTAATTTTCTCAAATTTGGAAACCAACCTAAATTTGGAAAAGTACTCATATTGGAAAACCTATTCAAACTGGGAAGCCTATGCTAATTAGGAAGCCAATTTAAACTAGAAAATCCACTCAAATTGGCAAATCTACTTAAACTAGAAAGCCAATTTAAATTAGAAGAACTACTTAAACTAGGAAATCTACCTGAAATAGGAAGCCTGCTCAAGTAAAAAGGAAAAAATTATACTAATTAGGAAACCAATGTAAACTGGGAAATCTACCCAAATTTGGAAACCAACTTAAACTAGGAAGACAATTCAAATTAGGAAACCTACTTAAACTAGGAAGGCTACTCAAATCAGGAAACCTACTTGAATTAGGAAGTCTATTTAGATTAGGAAATCTACTTAAATTGGGAAGCCTACTTAAATTGGGAAATCTACTTGAACTAGGAAATATATGCTAATTAGGAGACTAATTTAAACTAGGAATTCTATTCAAATTAAGAAACCAGCTTAAACTAGGAAGACTATTAAAATAAAATAAAAAACCTACATTAATTGTTAACAAAATCACAAAAAAAAAAAAACTCAACCATGCAAACTAAACTTAAATCAAAACAAGACTTATAAACTACATTATCAAACATACGCATCGTGATGAGTTAAAATCAAGGCAATCAAGATACAAAATAAGGTAAGATATAACATCAATCCAAAGCACACTGACGATGGATTGAGATCAATTACTGAGGATCATTCTCAAAATATATTTTTAAACAAGGAGTATAACTTTTTGAACATTTTGTTTTTCGCTAGAGAGGTTCTTGAAATGAATGATTTGACAATCTGAAAAATCAATAAAAAAAAGAATAGTAGGGATAGGGAATTATATTGCACCTAAATCGGACATTTTTTAATCTAATTATATATGGATATTTCAAGATAGATTTTGTATACACATAAACAATTACTGTTATCATTCTATTCCAAGTATGCATAAATCCGACTTGAGACTTATTACCAAAACATGCCTAACAATTAGAGATTTCCAACATTTCCCTTTATGATACATTGTTATGAATGATGAGATATCTACTAACTCTTGCCAAAAACAAAAAATACAAATATTAAAAGGTTACCAAAAGAGATGGAGAATCTCCCCTAAAAGGAAAGTAGAAGATATGGTATTGGAAGATGATTTTGAAAAAATTCTTATCTTGCTCCCTATAAATAGAGATGAGAAGATAGAGAAAAGAAAAGAAATCAATTTATTTCACTCTCAGAAAGATTCTACACAAATAACTTGGTCGCCCTTTTCACGCCACTATAATGGCCCAAAAGCGAAGATTCCGTCAATGGAGGAAAGCTATGAAGAGAGGTAAATTTACATTCTTATTAAGTTTTGTTCAACACTTTAATATCACTCGAAAATTTCCACCAAGTTTCATCCTTTCTCTTGAAAAAACCATAACTTGATATTTATAATTGATTATATCTATTACCCCTCCAATTTTTGGTACACTCCACTCTTTCCACGTTTCGATTGAGTGAATATGAGACAAAGCATCAAACTCTAAATATATTATCTTGATGAGCAACCTATCCATGATTTAAAATTTTATTGCAAAATTACATGTTTGGTGCATCGAGCACGTAGTATTATTTCAAATCTAAATTGACTGATTTCTTCTGGTCTAAGTGAGTACCATAAATTAGGGAGCTAAAGGTAGAAAATGTCCCCACTTGGTAACTTAGACACAAACAAAGAACAATGTTGGATAACCGCATCGTTGGAAACTCATAACTAATTGAATTTGGTCATGCGGCACACTGCACACTGATCTAGATATATGATGTAGAAATAAAGTGATCCACGTTATATGAGCTTGCAATCATATGACTTATGGCTAAGAAGAAACAGCAAGCGATGTAAGTGATTCCTGGGTGGAAGCGGCAATTCGCAATCACTTGTAATCACTTGCATCTGTTGCCACTTCTACTTAGCCATAAGCTATATGATTGCGTGCTAACGAGGAGCAGATCACTTTATCTCTGCATTATATATCTAGATTTGTGTGCCGCACGAACCAATTTAATAAGTTATGAGTTTCCTATGACGCAGTTCTCTAGCCTTGTTCTTTGTTCGTTTCTAAGTTACCAAGTGAGAACATTTTCCGACTTTGCCCTGCTCAATTATGGTAATCAACTTGACCGGATAACTTTACCATAGGATTTAGTCAATTTAGTCTTGAAAATAATATTGTGCGCAGGATGCACCTATTCCTAACACTACGACACTATATTTAAATTATGCATAGGGTGCTCATCCAAATACTTAGTTGTTTTCGTATCTTCTTCCGTTTCTTAATTTTATTCATTGTCTTTTACTTTTATCTTCTTCTTTTTGGTGTTGAAAGCTCTGTGAATGTGCCTTACATCGTTTTCATCTTCCTCGTTTAGATGAAATGGAGACATGTAAAATTAGGTGTGTACCTAAAAGTGAGGAGAAATAGGTATAGCTTGTTATACATACCAAGTTTCTTAAGGATGAAAGTTAGTTGTTTGGCCAAAAATTAAATGGATGAAACTCGGTGGAAAATTTTTGAGTGAGATTAAAGTGTTGAACAAAACTCAATAGATGACATGTGTAAATTGTTTTGTTAGACTCCTATGGCATTAAGTACCAATTAAGTCATAAACATTTCAATTGAATCAATTTAGTTTTAAACATTTTTCATAGCTGTACTAATTCAATCGTTCTAGCTAATATTGGCCACTTGGTGCTAACGTGAACACTGCTTAGTGCCAACCGTCCGGCTAACGCTAATGTAACAATGTGAAAAAGTTAATGATTAAATTGGTCCAATGAAAATATTTATGATTGAATTGGTATCAATGCTATAGATTTATGACTTTTTTTATACTTTTCCTTGAACAAGTTAAAGAAAATTTTCAGCCCACTATAAAGTCGCTATTGTAAAGCATTATATGAACAATGTGCTACCATATATTATAGTGCGACATACTGCTAAGGCAGGCTGCAAAACATCTCTACAGACGGATATTTCATTTGTGGCAGAAAGTAGAAAAAGAAGAGAGGAGAAAGAGTTATAATTATTTTTCTAAGTGAAAAGGCTTAGGATTTTCTTATTCCGTAATGTTCTTGTGAAACACCTCTGTCGTCTCTTCTCTTCTTTTAAATTCTACTTCGGGCAGTGACACAGTTAATCTTGATTCTCACATCTAATTCCTTTTTTCATTTATGAAATAACTTGTTATTGTGCCTATTAATATAAAAAATTCTCGAACCGTGTCGTCTTCGCTTTGCTTATTTAAATTTCTCTGTTTTCTCACTTGTGATTACGCATTAGCTATCCACTTTCTTCTGATAGCATGTAAGCGAAACCCTTTGTCAGGATGTTGATATATATATATATAATAAATTGTTCCTCCCTTGTAGTAAGATGCATGATTAGTTAGGAATAAAAGTAAGAAAATCCGAATTAAGTGAGGTTATACATATGTGCTATATTGTTTGGTAACAGAGTTAGAATCATTGCCAGAAAAGATTTGATAAGTTAGAAGTTTTGTTGGAAAAAAACGGTGCTTGTGTTGTGTGGTATAATTGGAGTACTTAGCATGGAATAATAGCGTTATGTCGTTTTACATCTCATGAAGGCATGTTTTCCCCCAATCAGTATCCTGACTGACAAGTTACAAATACGAACATTACCTGTGACTCATAGATTAAAGGCATCGTCGTAGAAAGTTTCCTTCAATCGGTAAGGGATTAAAATATTACGCATCCCATTAATTCTAGATGGCTAGCAGCATCATGGGTGTTCAACTTTTTTTCTTAACGAGGAAACCCACCTTTGATAGGTAAATGGTTTTCATGGTGAATTTTTTGTATGGATGGCTCGGGTTTGGAAAGCCAGCGATGGATCAATCTCTTTTACACAGAGAAGGTGATATTGGAAAGGATATGCAACTATCGCACGACCTCCACTCAAACTTGTTTTGAACAAAGACACGCGGAGGGGAATGGGATTCGCCTTCTGCTTAATAGAATAGCCTAATGACGAACCTCGGGTAACACCCGTCACTAAGTTGACGCATGTTCAAACACTTTTCAAGTGATTAATACATTTGATGGGCTGCTTGAATTTCTTAAAAGAACTATTTCCCGAGGGGAGTTGCCTCCTAAATTACATTACAAGGCTATATAACTATTGGACGGAACTGGGTTGGGAATAGAGGATTTGGGGTTAAAGGAACCTAAGCCTTCAGACAAGTCCAAGGAACCCAGTTCTGTTGGCGGGCGCAATCGGGGTTGGACATCTAACAAGCAGATGTTGTTGGATAAGTTGAACCGTTGACACCTCAATTTTAATTAGGTTAATCTTATTTTATTAAGTTTTTATTTTATTTCGGATAAATAAGATAATTAATAAACAAACAAAAAAAACAAAAGCCCAGCCCTTTTTTCTTTTCCCTTTCTCTTCCCCCTCCGCGTGGCCCATATGGCCCATTTTCCTTCACCCTTGGCCCGGCCCCTTTTCTCTCTTCTTCTTCCTCCTGTCTTCTTCTTCCTCAGTCGCTTGCATCTCATGCGCGGTGGCCGGCGACACGTGCGAAGGACGGCCTACGGCCGAGGAGTGTAGGGCGACGTCGGCCGGAGGGGATAAGATCGCAGGCGCCATTAATGCTGAGCGAGCTTCGCTGGAAAGCTCGATGGGACACCGGTTCAGCCGAGCGGAACCGGTGGGCAAGTCGGAGGCCGGCGACCGAGCCCCTCCGTCGACCGGAGTTCCTTCGCCTATAAATAGGTGGCCGCAAGCATCGTCGGAGGGTGTGGCGAGCTCGGAGATCCTTCACTGAGAGACATCGGGAAGGGTTGAAGGGCAAGCACAGGAGAGAGCTCGAGTTGCGAGCTCAGTTCACCTTCCACTTAGAGATTTCGGGGAAGGCAGGCGGCGAGTGACTTCGAGAAGGTCAGATCCGGCCGGTGGAGGCTCAGATCTGGCCTGAGTGAGGAGGAATCAAGGCCGAGGAGGGTCCGGCCGAGATCTACACAGTAGATCTAGTTTTTTTTTGCTGCTGTTATTGTCGCCGGACGCCGTGCCGCAGCCGTTCGCCTCAGTCCCGATGCCGTTGCTTCGACGGCTTGTTGTCGTGCCCCACCTGCGAAGCCGTTGCCGTGATCGGTCCGCCGACGCCGCGCCAGATCGGGAAACCGAGTTGCCCAGCCACCACCATCCGGACGTCATCGCCACGAACAGGTAGTGCTACCGCCACCGCCGCCGTTGCCGTCGCCATAGTTTCCCCCTCCGTAGTCCAACCCTCGTCACTACCGTCGCTGTCACCGCCGTCACCGTCGTCCCCGTTGTTGTGCCTCGGTGCCGCGATTCGAGAACCCTAGGGTTCCCGATTTTCCGGGTCGCGACCCCGGGTTGTCGGGTCGGACCCGGATCGGGAACTGGGTAGGGATTCCGCAAATTGCGGGCGCGGCGGAAGACCGGGTCGCGATTCGGGTCGGATCCGGGTAGGGTTTCACTTAGGGAAGTGGGTCGTGGACCCGGGTCGTCGGCCGGGCCGGGCGTCCCCAAACGCCCGGCCACGGCGTCCGTGTTTGGGTCGCCGGCCGGGTCGGACCCAACCCGCGGATCCGACCGGGTCGGTTTTATTTTATTATTTTAATATAAAATAATAAATATTTTATTTTAAAAAAAAATAAAAAAGTGTTTTATTTTCAAAAAATATTAAAAAATGTTTTAATTTCCAGAAAATCGAAAAATATTAAAAAATGTTGAAAAATGTTTTATTTTCTAAAAATCGAGAAAAATCAAAAAATAATTTATTTTCCAAAAATATTTTGAAAAATATTAAAAAATATTTTATTTTCCGAAAAATCAAAAAAATAAAAAATATTCCATTTTTTCCAAAAAAAATGCCAAAAATCCAAAAAAATCCAAAATTTCATGAAAAAGCCAAAAATTCAGAAAAATCCAAAAGACTTGTATTTTCCCAAAAATACCAAAAAAATCCCAAAAAATCCCTTTTGTGTCCAAAAATTAGAAAAAGACCTAGAAAATGTTTTCCCTCCCAAAAATGCATGGAAAATCCCTCGAACATCCAAAAAACCTCGGGGTTTAAACAAGATTAGGTACCGAAAGGGCATTAGTGATTAACTAGTGTAATCAAGTCCCCGATCCTAATTTCTCCGGTTACGCAGAGTGAGTATTTCTCCCGGTACTTCACTTGGGTTTCTAATCAACCCACCCCAAATCGATTAGTGGCGACTCCGTTTTAAAATTAATTTATAGGTTAAAAATTTAGATTATTAAAGTCGTGAATTCGTGGACTTGGGAGAGTCCGGGCATAATTAATTTCAGCCGAGCCATTAGCCTCCTTAGGCGCCCGTACCCAATTGCGGGCGCCGAAAAAAAAAAGAGGTCGCGACAGCTTGGCGACTCCGCTAGGGACTTTGAGGACTTAGGCCTTTATGTCTTATTTAATATCTTTCGACTTAGGTTTTTTTTTTTTATATGCAGGTCAGTGGCTTAGATTTTTAATCTTGCTTAAAACAAATTATCTTGTGATTATAAACTGTTGTGCATGCTTTACTGTTTTAAACACTACACATGGCACACACAACCCGGCCGCCGGACCTAGGCCGCCATAGGATTTCTAGGATGGTGTTAAGAAAGATACGACCTCGAACGCGAGACTGCGATGTAGAGGTTGCCTTTCTTTTCCCCGAATTTCTTAGCCGAGATTAGGAGGGTATCGCTAACGCGAGACTGCGACGGGCGGATATCCTTTTAATCTCACCAATCCTTCGAGTTAGAAATCGAGCCGCACATCACATCTCGTATGTCTTTGTGCTTGCCATTTTATTTAAAAGCGAAGTGATTTCTTTACTTTTACTTAGTCTTTTTCGGCTCATGGCAAAATAGGGTCAGGTTGTGTATTTCCCTTCCTTATATGCGATGGGAAGATTTGATATCCAGTTCATTCCTACCCCAAAAGAGAGCTTCTCGGATGGTGGAAGCGAGTTAGATCAACTCGGCCAAGAGTGCGTCAAATCAAGAATCGATCATCTCCTCCCATTGCTCCAAATCAATATCCACTGGGGTCATGCAAGCACTACCACATTTCTGGTGCCCCGAAACATCCACCTTCATGTTCGGCAAATTTGAACCGACTCCGACTTTAGAAGAGTACGGTCTCGCCATAGGAATGCCCCGGGAAGCGAGCTTGTCAAGCCAATCGGCATTGACCCCGTGGTTAGTCTATCACGGTTTCTAAAAATCATTCGGTAAGAGAAATTGTTCAAGCCAACAATAATGCTTTTCCGCTATCATCTTTAACTGAATGCTTTGAAAAACAGTCAATGACCCAAAAAGCCAAGATCTTCCTCTTAGCATTCTTTGGTTTTATTATCTTTCCCCATCGAAAGAATGCTATAGATCCTTCAATCACATGGGTGATAAATCAAGTCATTTTTGGAGCAGGATATGTGAATATGGTTTTAGCCGAAACGTTTTTATCCCTTAATCGTTTCAAGGACCAAAAAGAAAAAAATCATGAGGGCCGCTCCAGAAATTTTACAAATGTGGTTCTTTTCCCATATCAAAGGATTTGGGCACCTCATGCAAATATTTGAAATCAACGAGTTTAAACACCCATTGCAAAAGTTTCAAATCTTGGAAAAATATTCTCCCAATGAAGAGTATTCTCAATGGATTAACTTGCTAAAAAACCCGGTCCCTAAGACATTCCTATGGCGAGCTAAATGGTTCATTGCAGGAGAGGCGCGCTTTTCGCTTAATTATTACAACCCCATCCCGTTGCTAGGCCTCTCCGGAGCTACCTCATATTATCCATATAGGGTGGCTCGTCAGTACAGGGTCCTTCAAGAAGTCTCGCCACCACTCAAATCAGGATTGTTTCGAATCTTTTTCACCCATACGGACTACAACTACTTGGAGGAGATCCGCATAATTCAGAACGCATGGAGTAGATGTCACACTGAAAAGATTGTCGTGCCCAGAAGGTTAAAGGAACAAGAAAAAGTTCATCATGCATCAACATTCTACATCCTCAACCATATAATTCCCAAGGAGTTGCAACCAGTAATCCCTGATGTAGTTGATAAACTTACCCGCAAGGGCGAATCGAATCTCTTGAAAAGAGCTTGGAGACCAGCAAGAGACACGTATCGAAGTTAGTACGAAGAAGCAAGCGGCTTCACAAGACTCGGAGCTTCCCATCGCATATAAAATGGGCAGCGGGACTTTTGATGTGAATATTCCTAATGTTAATATCTATGGTCGTTTTGACTTGTGTAAAAAGCCCTTTTGGCATTGTATAAATCTCCCGCTAATAAATAAAAATGACGTGACCCTTGCCATGGGCCGTGTTCCATACGTTTCGGCTTACGTTCTCTCCATTTTCTTTATGCAGGAAATCACATCATAGTCGTATTCGCCAAATCCAAAAGATAGAATGGTCGAAGAAAATGTACCAAGCCGTGTCGAGATTATGGAAAGTGAAATGAAGCAAGTCTTCAATGTGCTTCAGCAACTCTCAAAGCAGATAGATTCCATCCAAGGCAGATTGGCTCCGCCCTGCCTCAATCGAAGTATTGTTACCACAATCGTCTACCCGAGGTGATCAAGGAAGAGATACCGATGATAACATGCCCGAATTGGAGGAGGATACGCACCAAATCGTAGTCGAGAAAGCAAAGCCCAATAGTTTGTCTAAGATTGAACATGACAAACGCCTTGAGAAGCTTGAAGAGAGGCTAAAGCAATTGCAGGGCCTTCAAGATCCTACTCCAACAGACCTCTCCATCTACTATAAGGTCAAAATGCCGGAAAAATTCAAAATGCCTGAGTTCAAGAAGTACGATGGCACGACCTGCCCAAGAGCTCACTTGCGGATGTACTTGGTTCGAATGACCCAAAGACGTTAATAATGAACCTTTAATGATCCAGTTGTTCAGTCAAGCCCGATAGGTCCCGCCCGAGATGGTACATAAAAAGAACATAAACCTCATCGAGACATGGAGTGAAGCAAGTGAAGCATTCCTCAAACAAGTACAAATTCATAATGGACATTACCCCTTCTCGCGAGGATCTTGATCGCACGGAAAAGAAAAAGCAAGAATCCTTCAAAGAATATGCCATTAGATGGAGGAATCTCGCCGCCCGAGATCAGTCCCGAGCCAACCGACTTTGAATTGAGAAAATGTTCATCAAAACCCTCCTTTCGAATACCGCAATCGGATGGTGACTACGATCGCTGAATCATTCAATCAACTCATTCCGGTGGGAGAGCAGATTGAGACGGGTTTAAGGGATAGCTGGTTCACTGAGCCTGCTCCCGTCGCGAAGGCTCAACATGAAAAAGATAAAGAATCCTTGATCGATGTCAATGCCACCTACATTGCAAACACCGGTCACCCCCCAACTGTTCAGACAAGCACAGGCCAACAACAGACTAATAGCCGTCCACCCCAGCGCTACAACAACCGAAGACAATTCACTCCGCTTCGGATCTCCCTCCCGGGTTTTGGCAATCCTTGAAACAAGAGCCTCCTTTCAACCGAACCAAGACGACCTAACGTTGAAAGCTTCTCCAGCAATGACCCATCCAAAAATGTGATTATCACATGGGAGAAGTAGGCCATTCAGGCGATGAGTGTTTCGTCCTTAAGCATCGAATCCAACCTGCTGGATACTAAGGCCTTCTCATTCCAAACCGCGAAGCCGAATGTCCAAAGCAATCCACTCCCTGATCATGCTGACAAAGTAAACATGATATTCAGTTCTGAAGCCGGTCAAATCAGAAATGTCAATGCACATATGGTCGACATCTATCGAGGGCTAGTAGAAACCGGGTATTATCCGGGCAATGAAATACCGCCTTTCGCAATAATGGAGGAAAGGGTATTAAGAATGATAGAGGCCGGAATAATTGTGCACGCCGGCCACGCCAACATAGTTTCTACCATATCCTAAGTCCTCATCAATTGGGAGGAAGAATTTGCGGCGCTAAATGCGGAAAAGGAGAAGAATGATTCCACCTTACCTGAGAGCGTCTTTGAAAGGAAAGGAGCCATTGTTCAAGCATCAACAGCAGAAACAGCTATAGTAATTGAGATTCCCCAACCTTACAAATACAAATACAACAATGTGGTACCATGGTCTTATGACCTTGATGTTGGTTTGGTCACAAGATCTGGGCGAACCTATGCTCAAGCAAATACTCAGTCTACTAAGCCCGTCACTGACGAAGAAGCCAAGGAGTTTTTGGCCGTAGTTAAGGCCAGCGAATATAATGTGGTGGAACAGTTACGAAAATCACCGGCGCATATCTCTCTACTGGAATTGCTTCAGACATCTGTCAAGCACCAGAAATCCCTCATGAAAGTATTAAGTGAAGTACATGTCCCTGAAACTATTGAGCATGACAAACTCGAGGAATTTGTCGGTACCATCCTTCTAAAGGATCAAATGGCATTTTCTGATGAAGAGATTCCCGAGGAGGGTAGAGGACACACCAAGGGCCTTTACATATCAGTCAAGTGCAACGCATCTCACGTCACTCGAGTGCTGATTGACAACGGATCTGCTCTTAACATATGTCCATTAGCGACACTCTGTCGCCTTAAAATAGAGAGATCATGGATCCAGTACCCAAGACTTCGTTCGAGCATTCGATGGAACAAAGAAGGAAACATGGGAGAGATCGAGCTCGACATTCAAATTGGCCCAACCGTATTCAAAATTTTGTTCCAGGTGATGGATATCCCCATTGCATTCAATTTCCTCTTAGGGCGCCCATGGATACACGTCGCAGGAGCAGTACCTTCAAGCCTCCACCAAAGTGTGAAGTTTGTGGTTGGAGGAAAACTGATCACGGTCCGAGGAGAAGAAGATCACCGCATCTACCGCGAGACGTCCATTCCTTATGTTGAACCTAGTGACAAGAGCGAAGCTAGCTATCAATCATTCGAGCTCGTGTCTACTATACACGAAACTCGAGGGACTTTGCCCCTCGTCCCCGAGATATCAAGTGCTGCAATCATGGTAGGAAAAATCATGGTAGGACACGGTTTCCTTCAGGACAAGGGCTTGGTAGGAGAGGCCGGGGCATTCGTCGGCCTATTGAAGCTCGGAGAAGACCCTATCTTGTCGGTTTGGGATATTCCCAGATAGAAAAGCAAAGAAAAAAGTCGGCCTTGTATATCCCCGTCTCGAGGAAACTTTCCCAGGCCCAGCCAAGATGATGCATGAGGAAGAGGAAGTGGATACTCCAAAATGGTTCAACCCCGAAAGTGTGAAATTACCTATAACCCAGGAAGACACAACTTGGCCCTCACTTATAAAAAAGGAGGGGCCAGATGACATGACCACCATGCTCGAGGATATTTTCATAGGTGCCATTGAGGAAGAACAATTAGAAGAGACATGCGATAACTTCTCGTTCATCCAGCTTCGACACCAAGTCGAAGAATTACGCGAGACTGTACACCATTTGACAGAAAACTTCGCTCAAGCTACTCGTGCATTCCGTTCTTGTCACAATGAGGAGCTGGTGATAAATGAAGAGGACCCTACTGACACGACCTGGCGAGGGGAACGGCTACCCTTATCCCCAAGAAGCACACGACCATATTCGCCTCTTCCTAAATCAATGGCCATTATTTTCCCCATCCTCCTAGAGCAAGGGATAATCGACAGAGAATTGAACCATCCTACCCCCGAGTACTTCATTGATTATGATCCATCCAAGCAATGCGATTACCATTCAGGGGAATTAGGACACTCGCTAGATGATTACACCATCCTGAGAGACAAGGTCCAAGATCTTTTGGATGCTGGGGTATTCACCTTCCGCTCTCCATGGCTGTGTTTTGGCAATGATCACCTCCTCGTGGTACCGAGCACCCGTACCATGTTCCCTGAGCATGCTAAGGAGGCGCATAAAGGAGAAGCAATCATAGACACTTTGGGCCAACCAAGTGGTAAATTTGACTACTATGTCAATTATTCAATTCCCCAAAGTTTCTATGATCATCACCACAACATCGTCCCTAATGGATGGGGAGACGTGGATGATCCGAAATCCACAAAGCCGGGAGCACAAGGAGACGTGATCGGCAACCGGTATGAAGACTTCTTCGTGGGCGCTATCAACGAGGGACCGTCGGGGAAATGGGTGCAGGCCCGCTCGAGTAGAATCCTTTTTAACTCCTCGCATACTCCCCTACGTGGGAGCTGTACATATTTCTTAAAGTCGGCTTGCTTTGTTTTCAACAACGGTTCCACTCAAGGAACTATTTTTTGAAACCACCCTGTAAATCCATCTACTAATAAATAAAGTTGAAAACATTTTGAGGGCATGAGGAGACACACCAAACCGGCCCGTTGATGATAGCCAGCCGTCAAATGAAAGAAGAAATCGAGGCCGGGTCTCCTCATGTTTCCTTGTCTTTAATCTTTAAAAGCAATTTATCACCTTTTCAAAAGAAAGAAGCATGCATACTACTAACCTTATTTGTTCCCTTAGCCTATCTACTCTATGACACCGGAATAATATAGCGGCAGGCGAGGGTATGGGAACGGTCCAAACCAGCACCGTAAGTAGCCATGATAGCAATTCTGATGACTCGGATGATGATTTTGATGATTCCGACGAAATTCAATGGAATTGGAAGCGCCACGAAGAAGCAAGGCCCCCTACTACGAAGACACCATCATTGTCAATTTAGGCAAAGAGAAGATCCAAGGGAGATAAAGATTGGCGCGAACCTTCTGAAGAAGAAGCTGCAAGCTTAATTGCCCTCCTAAAGAGATATCAAGATGTATTCGCATGGTCTTATGCCGATATGCCAGGCCTTGATCCAATGATCGTGGAGCATAGCTTGCCAACCAACCCCGATGTGGCCCCTAAGAAGTGGCTAAGAAGAGCTAAGCCTGAATTGTCAAAAAAGATTGAAGAAGAAGTAATGAAGCTCCTGGCAGTAGGCTTCCTCGAAGTCTCGCAATATCCTAGTTGGTTGGCAAATATTGTACTAGTGAAGAAGAAAGATGGTCGAATCCGGATTTGTGTCGACTACCGTGATTTGAACAAAGCAAGCCCAAAGGATGATTTCCCACTACCTCACATAGACGTTCTTGTGGATAGTACTGCTAGATTCAAACTTTTCTCTTTCATGGATGGGTTCTCGGGATACAACCAAATAAAAATGAAGGAGGAAGACAAGGAAAAGACGGCATTCATTACTCCATGGGGAACTTTTCACTATAAGGTCATGCCTTTTGGCCTGAAAAACGCTGGAGCAACTTACCAACGTGCCATGGTCACCCTTTTCCATGACATGATGCATAAAGAAATTGAAGTATATGTCGATGACATGATCGCCAAAACCAGACATGGAGAAGACCATGTGAAGACCCCGGAAAAATTATTCGATCGACTTCGCCGAGTTCAAGTTGCGCTTGAACCCAGCAAAATGTGTGTTCGGGGCAACCTCTGGCAAATTACTTGGATTCATTGTGAGCTGTAAAGGGATAGAAGTGGACCCGTCAAAAACTAAAGCGATATTTGAGATGCCTCCTCCCTCGACTGTGAAAGAAGTCCGAGCCTCCTGGGAAGATTAAATTACATTGCGCGATTCATTTCCCAGCTTTCTGAAACTGCAAAACCTTTCTTTAAACTTCTCAAGAAAGATGCACAAATCGAATGGGATGATGACCGCATGGCGGCGTTTGAAAATTTAAAGCGGTACCGATGAAACCCCCGGTTTTAGTACCCTCGACTCCAGGACACCCTTTGACCCTCTACCTTACCATCAATAGTGAATCCCTAGGTGCAATGTTGGCACAGAAAGGACCCCATGATGGGAAGGAACGAGCCATTTACTATTTGAGTAAAAATTCACCACATCGAACAAAACTACTCCAAATCAGAAAAGACCTGTGCTGCATTGGTATGGGTGTTGCACAGACTCCGGCAGTATACCTTGCATTACCAGACATTCCTTGTAACTGAGAGTGACCCAATCAAGTATTTGCTTGGTTGCCCGGCCTTGGTGGGAAAATTGGCCAAATGGCAAATCCTAATCTCAGAATTCGACATCCAGGTGATGTCGCAAAAATCAGTTAAAGGTCGGGTGATTGCTGATATGTTAGCAGATTGCCCTAAAGAAGTAGGCGATGATCATTCCCCAGATGACCGAATCTCAGCAGTAGAAGAGGACACGTGGACTATGTTTTTTGATGGAGTTGTAAATTTGTCAGGTTCAGGCACTGGGGCGGTCTTGATATCCCCAAATGGGCAACATTATCCCGTGGCTGCAAAACTGATGTTTCCATGCACCAACAATATAGCCAAATATGAAGCATGCATCCTCGGCCTACAAGCGGCTATTGGAATGGAAGTGTCAAAACTAAAAGTGTTCGGTGACTCCGCCTTAATTATCCTCCAGACTGTGGGCGAGTGGGAGACAAGAGACGCCAAACTAGTGCCTTATCACGACTACTTGGAAGAATTGGTAGAAGAATTCCAGGACATCTCATTTGAATACCTACCTAGAATCCGTAACCAGTTTGCTGATGCACTAGCAACACTATCATCCATGTTACAAGTAGCGAAGGGGTTAGAAGTAGAGCCTTTGAAAATTGAAGTCTTGACAAGACAGGCCCACTGCATGACTATAACTGAAGAACCCGATGGGAAACCCTGGTATTACGACATCATGAAATACATCCAAAAGCAGGAATTCCCTAAAGAAAGCACTCCCTCTGATCGAAAATACCTTATGAAAATGGCTTCGAGGTTCTTCGTCAGCGGTGAAAATTTGTACAAAAGATCATATAACTCAGTCCTGCTAAGGTGTGTGGATGCAAACGAAGCCATACAAATAATGCAAGAAATACATGGGGGAGTATGTGGTCCTCACATGAATGGACGTATGTTGGCCAAGAAAATAATGAGATTGGGTTATTCTTGGTTCCCCTTAGAGAGCGATTGTGCTCACCATGTGCGAAGCTCATCATCGTTGTCGATCCACGGGGACAAGATAAATGTCCCTCCAACCGAATTGCATCGTTATCGAGCCGTGGCCATTTTCAATGTGGGGCATTGATGTGATTGGCCCAATCAATCCAAAGGCATCAAATGGGCACCGGTTCATTTTGGTCGCAATCGACTACTTCTCAAAATGGATCGAGGCCGCATCTTATGCAAGCGTAACTGCACGAAACGTTATGAAATTCATCAAACGTGACATAATCGCCCGTTATGGCATACCGGAAGCTATCATCACCAACAATGGGTCGAACTTGAACAACAAGTTGATTGATCAATTATTTTCTGAGTTCAAAATCCAACATCTAAACTCGTCCCCTTATCATCCACAAATGAATGGAGCCGTGGAAGCCGCCAACAAGAACATCAAGAAAATCCTATCCAAGACAGCTGAAAACTACCGCGACTGGCATGAGAGGTTACCCTTCGCACTAACAGCATATCGAACTTCGATTCGAACCTCCACTGGGGCAACGCCTTTTTCCCTGGTTTACGGCATGGAGGCGGCTTTGCCTGTGGAAGTAGAAATCCCGTCCCTGCGAATTTTATCCCAGGCAGGATTGTCCAAGGAAGAATGGATGCAACAAAGGCTCGAACAACTGAATATGGTCGACAAAAAACAATTGAAAGCCCTCTGTCATGGTCAGTGTTACCAGCAAAGGGTAGCTCGATCATTCAATCAAAAGGTATGACCCAAGCACTTCGAGGTAAATGAGCTAGTCTTGAGAAAGACGCTGCCAATCTTTCCAGAGCTCGGAGGCAAGTTCGCCTCAAATTACAGGGATCCTTATAATAAAGAAGATACTCCCTGGAGGAGCTTTGATTCTGATTGAAATGGATGGGCGGGAATTCTCCAAACCAGTTAATTCCGATGCTGTAAAAAAGTACTGCCCTTGAAAGATGTTTATTGTCTGGCATTGCCAAGCACCTCTCTATCAGAATGAAAATGCTTATGCACCTTTATATATGAGTGATGTATTTACACCATCATGAAAATGTGTGTTTGACTCAATGGAGAAAAATGAATGGTGATGACCAGTCTTTAAGGAAGTGTCATAAATCAAGAAGCAAACTCGATGGCATAACTTGAACAAATCAACATTACCAGTGCAAACGCATAAGAGTAATCCTGTCAATTTTGCCCGGCTCGGTGTAAAGGATGCGTCATTCGGGAACCAGTCTGGTTAAAAGAAACCTTCGTCCACCAACAATCTTAGAATCTGGAAGCCTCACTTCTTGTTCCAGACACATGCTATTGCAAGAAGTAATTGCCATTAGAGAATTGGAGGTTTTGATTGTACATCTCAGATTCCATAGAAGCTTGAGGTACATGACTTTGCCTGATCAAAGGCAGAAGGAAAAATTCCACAGAAGGAATGCGTTGAAGATGAATCAACAACCAGCAATCATGCATACATGGTCACAAGTGAGGAAGGCCAATCGAAAGAAATGTCAAACTATGCCAAGACGAAAAGGCTGTCATCGACATTCAAACATCATCGAGTCAGCAAATACAAACTTTGGAGAAGAGTAATTTGGTATCATTTCCAATACTCCCCTTCTTTGAATTCACTTTTGACATATTCCCCTATTGACGGGGAGCATCACAACTCAAGAACCAAACTCAATGGTTAGGCAAATCAATATTGGCCAAGCTAGTACGTGGAAATGACCCACATCAAATTCACATGGCTTCGTGTAAAAAGACATGTCATCCAGGAGCTAATTCAGAGAATAATTAACCTAATGAAGCAAGGGACATAGGACTTCATGTCCCCCTCTCACTTCAGGTTCACCCAATCATCTGCAAACCAGTGAAGGGTAAAGTTGTATCGATTCCAGTTATTTGACTCTTGAAAGAGTTCATGACTAACACATTCCCTCTTGTTTGTTGCAAGATCACCTGACTGTCAAAAGCAAGGATAATGAATCAATGAGAAGCATGTCTTGTTTGTTGCAGGATTAACTGACTGTCAAAAACAAAGATAACAAATCAATGAGAGGCATGACAAACTCTCCCAAGCAAAATGGCGTCTCAAGTATTGCCAAAGCAAATGACAGAAAATCTTCAGGCCTCAACTCACATTTAATTTTGGCCAAACTAATTGATCTACTTGTACATCTTCTCTTCTATAGGGGCAAAAGCAGAGATGCTCGATCAGATTCCCAACCCCGACTGATCATTCATGTGTCATATTCCTAATCAATAAGGACAACCATCGACGTCCATTTGCGAATAACCCTTTTGATGTTCAAAATCTAACATATTTGGAAACACCATTATGTTAGCCCCTAAAGTTGTCAATAGGGTCTTTTGCGAGTCAAAACCATTCACTTGTTTTGAAGAGTTCAAACTCCATCATATTCAAAATGTTGCATGTCATTTCCAGATGAATTATGCATGATGATTTCGTCTGTCTAAGTCACTGATTCCACTAAGGATTATCAGAATAAACAGCTAAGTGAAGAATACAAGATTAATTGAGCATGCTGGATGAGGCGTGTCAGAATGATGACAGGCAAGCCATATCCTACACACAGTCCCCCATCTATACACTTGTGAGATGAGTGCAGAAGATTCCATGGCTGCGGGGTAAAGAGTTCTCTCGCGAATGGTACGATAACCAAAATAGTGAGAGGCATTCCATTGCTCACCCCATTGAGCCCCATACATTGGTGAAGCTTCTCTCATACCCCTGTCAAGATCAACCCCTACTTTGGGGGCAGATTAGAAGCAAAGTAGCATCACAAGGTGAGAAGAGAGATAGAAATTTTCTTGCTCGCACTTGCATCAATCTTTGGGTGTCTTTATTGCATATGAATACTCACATTAATTTAAGTGCCCTAGAGTCATGAAGAGCAATTCTTTCTTTACGCACTTGTATTCATTGTACAACCCAATTGAGTCTATAAATTCATCCTCACATGGAGGCAAAGCAGAAGCCACTGCCGTTTGAGCAGCATAATCAAAAGCGCCGACAAAAAATGAAGACTCAATAGTCCAACAAAGGCGTTTGCTTGAACTTGTCAAGATCAGCTCTCAAGCAACAAGAATGAAAAAACATGAGCATAAAAAAGCAGTGTACCTGGTAAAAGCAAGGTCAATGCCCATAAATGAAGAACTGGAATAAAAATAGGGGCATGAAAAAGCAGTGTGCCTGGTAAAAGCAAGGCCAATGCCCCCCAGTCAAAAATGCAGCCAAGAAAATGTTGTTGTGGTCCATAGAACTTCCATTTGACAGTAAAAAAAAAAAGACTGGTGACAAATGCCAAGGCAATCACCAGCTCTACCTTTTTACACATGAATCAAGCCTACGTTGCATCCCATTGTAAAAGTCTCTTCAGACTAGGGGCACTTCAATTAACGTAGGATTTCATATGTCTATAAGCATTGCTCGAAGAAGTACGAGCAAGATTACTCTATCTCTTTTCGCAGGATTCTTGACTTGTAAACCCGGAGATGATCGTGCAGCATTTTCGTCCATCAGCTTCAACCTTGATGGTCCCCTTCGATGAGTCACTGACCAAGACTTCATCACAGTTTCAACAAAGACCTCTCACATTGGTAAAGTCGTACCGTTTGCGAGAATACTCGGACCCCTGCTGACATGATAAACGGTGAGATAGTGTGGTCCTTATAAATCCCGCATCAATGGTCGGGATAGCCTTTTCCATGAGAGTGAGCGGAAAGTCCTTTCAGACTAAAAGTCCCTCATCTGGCATGCTCAAGACATCTACATTCTAAATGAAGGTTGTCTTTCAAAATCTTCCCCAGTGGAAATCAAAAGATGCAGAACTGACAAAATTATCATGCATGAATCTCATTTGAACTCATGAATTTACAGCATATATAACCATGTGTGCATACTGTGCAAATAACAGACACGCTCTTAGAGATCAAAGATATTTCCAGGTAAGCATATCTCTATCCCCATTTGTCTTAAGGTACATATCACTGTCCAGGTACTCTCTTCTTGACACTCGACCTATTCGAGTCGTCCCTTGAGTTTGGGTGCTTGCAATTGTCTTAGTATCCCATTGTCTTTGAGTATCCGCTACCGTTCGGATACTCCTTTTTCCTGACACTTGACCTATTCGAGTTGTCCTCAGAGTATTGATACTTGTGACTGACCAAGTATCCCTTTATCGTTGAATACCTACTGCTGTCTAGGTATCCCTATTGTCTTTGAGTACCGGTCACCGTTCGGATACTCCTTTTTTCGACACTCGACCGTCCGAGTTGTCCCCAGTATTGATACTTGTGACTGACCAAGTATCTCTTGGAATATCTACTGCTATCTAGGTATCCCCATATCATCAAGTACCCACCCTTGTCTAGGTACTTCCTTTTCATGACACTCAGCTTGCCTAAGTTGTCCCCAAATAATAGCGAGATGTTCAAGCATTCCATTGCTTTGTGTGCTGCGCCTACCGGGTATGCTTTCTTACACTTAGACCAACTGAGTGGTCCCAGGTTGTATCATTGAATACTTGCGTTCATCCAAGTATCCCAGTACTTTGTACACCTGTGGCTATCCAGGTGTTCTAGCCCTTTTGAGTGCCTGCGGCCATCCAGGAAAGCATCGTGCTACATTCAAGTTTATCTTACCAGGAGGTGAGAGACCTTCACGAATATCTCAGGTACGCCCTCGATATTCCCATTTACCAGGAGGTGAGAGACCTTCACGAATATCTCAGGCACGTCCTCAATATTCCCTTTACCGGGAGGTGAGAGACCTTCATGAATATGCGAGGCACGTCCTCAATATTCCCAATTACCGGGAGGTGAGAGACCTTCATGAATATCCAAGGTACGTCCTCGATATTCCCAATTACCAGGAGGTGAGAGACCTTCACGAATATCTCAGGTACGCCCTCGATATTCCCAATTACCAGGAGGTGAGAGACCTTCATAAATATCCAAGGTACGTCCTCGATATTTCAACTACCAGGAGGTGAGAGACCTTCACGAATATCCCAGGTACGTCCTCGATATTTCAACTACCAGGAGGTGAGAGACCTTCACGAATATCCCAAGTACGCCCTCGATATTCCCAATTACCAGGAGGTGAGAGACCTTCACGAATATCCCAGGTACGCCCTCGATATTCCCATTTACTAGGAGGTGAGAGACCTTCATGAATATCCAAGGTACATCCTCGATATTCCCAAATACCAGCAGGTGAGAGACCTTCACATATATGCAAGACCCATCCTCGATATTTCCACACGAATATCTCAGGTATGTCCTCGATATTCCATACACCAAGAGTTTGTACCTGTGATTGTCCAGGTACCCCTCCGATGCTTGTGATCGTCCAGGTATCTTCCAAATTGATGCCTTGAGAAAGGTCGGCGCATCCTCCCGAGAAAGGTCGGGTTCCAACCAGTGTCTTTGACAGCAGTCAGACACCCCAACAAAACAGATGCTCTGAGAAAGGTCGGCGCATCTCCCGAGAAAGGTCGGGTATCAGCTGGTGTCTTCGACAGAAGTCAGACAACCCATAAATTGATGCCCTGAGAAAGGTCGGCGCATCCTCCCGAGAAAGGTCGGGTTCCAACTGGTGTCTTCGACATAAGTCAGACACCCCACAAATCGATGCCCTGAGAAAGGTCGGTGCATCCTCCCGAGAAAGGTCGGGTTCCAACCAGTGTCTTTGACAGAAGTCAGACACCCCAACAAAACAGATGCTCTGAGAAAGGTCGGCGCATCTCCCGAGAAAGGTCGGGTACCAAGCGGTGTCCTTGATACAAATCGGGCACCCACAAATGAGATGCCCTGAGAAAGGTCGGTGCATCTCCCGTCAAGGCGACCGAAGAAAGGTTCGGGTCCTAGACAAACAACTTATTGCTCCAATAGGCGACCGAAGAAAGGTTCGGGTCCTAGAGGAGCAATTTCCCGTCATGGCGATCGAAGAATGGTTCGGGTCCTAGAAGAGCAGTCTCCCGTCAAGGCGACCGAAGAAAGGTTCAGGTCCTAGACAAATCATGGATTGTTTTAACAGGCGACCGAAGAATGGTTCGGGTCCGAGACAAACCACTAATTACTCCAACAGGCGACCGAAGAATGGTTCGGGTCCTGGAAGAGCAATCTCCCGTCAAGGCGACCGAAGAAAGGTTCGGGTCCTAGACAAATCATTGATTGTTTTAACAGGTGACCGAAGAATGGTTCGAGCCTTGGAAAAGCAACCTCCTCATATCACCAGGTAAGATGACTCTTTGATACTTGCCAAAACTCGGGGTTCACACCCTATCTCACTCACTCCAGGTAAGTAACTACAGGTATCTTCTTATCTGTCTAAGTATATGTAAAGTTATATTGCTCTTTTCCTACATAGAATAATAGATCCCAAATAAAATATAATCGCTACGCATGTATGGATAAAATTGAGGCATCATGTTTGTCTTTGAATGCAACCTCTGCGAGCTCACCTTCAAAGAGGGGCAGCTGTTGACACCTCAATTTTAATTAGGTTAATCTTATTTTATTAAGTTTTTATTTTATTTCGGATAAATAAGATAATTAATAAACAAACAAAAAAAACAAAAGCCCAGCCCTTTTTTTCTTTTCCCTTTCTCTTCCCCTTCCGCGTGGCCCATATGGCCCATTTTCCTTCACCCTTGGCCCGGCCCCTTTTCTCTCTTCTTCTTCCTCCTGTCTTCTTCTTCCTCAGTCGCTTGCATCTCACGCGCGGTGGCCGGCGACGCGCGCGAAGGACGGCCTACGGCCGAGGAGTGTAGGGCGACGTCGGCCGGAGGGGATAAGATCGCAGGCGCCATTAATGCTGAGCGAGCTTCGCTGGAAAGCTCGATGGGACACCGGTTCAGCCGGAGGCCGGCAACCGAGCCCCTCCGTCGACCGGAGTTCCTTCGCCTATAAATAGGTGGCCGCAAGCATCGTCGGAGGGTGTGGCGAGCTCGGAGATCCTTCACTGAGAGACATCGGGAAGGGTTGAAGGACGAGCGCAGGAGAGAGCTCGAGTCGCGAGCTCAGCCCACCTTCCACCGAGAGACTTTGGGGAAGGCAGGCGGCGAGTGACTTCGAGAAGGTCAGATCCGGCCGGTGGAGGCTCGGATCTGGCCTGAGTGAGGAGGAATCAAGGCCGAGGAGGGTCCGGCCGAGATGTACGCAGTAGATCTGGTTTTTTTTGCTGATGTTGTTGTCACCGGACGCCGTGCCGCAACCGTTCGCCTCAGTCCCGACGCCGTTGCTTCGACGGCTTGTTGTCGTGCCCCACCTGCGAAGCCGTTGCCGTGATCGGTCCGCCGATGTCGCGCTAGATCGGGAAACCGAGTTGCCCAGCCACCACCATCCGGACGTCATCGCCACGAACAGGTAGTGCTACCGCCACCGCCGCCGTTGCCGTCGCCATAGTTTCCCCCTCCGCAGTCCAACCCTCATCACTACCGTCGCTGTCGCCGCCGTCGCCGTCGCCGTCGTCCCCGCTGTTGTGCCTCGGCGCCGCGATTTGGGAACCCTAGGGTTCCCGATTTTCCGGGTCGCGACCCCGGGTTGTCGGGTCGGACTCGGATCGGGAACCGGGTAGGGATTCCGCAAATTGCGGGCGCGGCGGAAGACCAGGTCGCGATTCGGGTCGGATCCGAGTAGGGTTTCGCCGGGGAAGCGGCTCGTGGACCGGGTTGTCGGGCCGGGCCGGGCGTCCCAAACGCCCGGCCACGGCGTCCGTGTTTGGGTCGCCGACCCGGTCGGACCCAACCCGCGGATCCGACCCCGGTCGGTTTTATTTTATTTTTTTAAAAAAAAATCAAAAAGTGTTTTATTTTCAAAAATATTAAAAAATGTTTTAATTTCAGAAAATCGAAAAATATTATAAAATGTCGAAAAATGTTTTATTTTCTAAAAATCGAGAAAAATCAAAAAATATTTTATCTTCCAAAAATATTTTATTTTCCGAAAAATAAAAAAATCAAAAATATTCCATTTTTTCCAATAAAATGCCAAAAATCCAAAAAAATCCAAAATTTCATGAAAAAGCCAAAAAATTCAGAAAAATCCAAAAGACTTGTATTTTCCCAAAAATACCAAAAAAAATCCCAAAAAATCCCTTTTGTGTCCAAAAAATTAGAAAAAGAGCTAGAAAATGTTTTCCCTCCCAAAAATGCATGGAAAATCCCTCGAACATCCAAAAAACCTCAGGGTTTAAACAAGATTAGGTACCGAAAGGGCATTAGTGATTAACTAGTGTAATCATGTCCCCGATCCTAATTTCTCTGGTTACGCAGAAGTGAGTATTTCTCCCGGTACTTCACTTGGGTTTCTAATCAACCCACCCCAAATCGATTAATGGCGACTCCGTTTTAAAATTTTAGATTATTAAAGTCGTGAATTGGTGGACTTGGGAGAGTCCGGGCATAATTAATTTCAGCCGAGCCATTAGCCTCCTTAGGCGCCCGTACCCGATTGCGAGCGCCGAAAAAAAAAGGAGGTCGCGACATGAACAAACAAGAGGTTTGGTATAAGAAGATGGAGAGCCTTACTGGGAAACTTATAAGCTACCGTCAGGATTTTGGAGTGCGAAGTCCAAATGAATTGTCCCCTACTGACAGTGAAGATAAAGGAGAGAAAGATCTACACATGATGGGAGAGATGGATATGATGAACATGGAGATGGGGAGAGAACGTCGGATTGGGGGAAGGAAATGGGGAGGAGATGGGGAGGAGAAGAATGAGAGAGGAGGGTGAGGGAGAAATGGGGGAGGGACGTCCTGTAGAAGGGGAAAATGGATGAGGAGAAGGGGGAGGGGGAGGGGGAGAGAGTGAGAGAGAAATAAAAAGAAAAAGGGAAAAAGAAAGGGGAAAGAAAGATTTTTGTCCAAAATCCCATCAATCTTACACCCACTCTTCCTCAATTTCCTCTATCCCAAGTAATTTTTTTTTTTTTATAGTAAAGTAAGCAATATATTAACTTTTAACCAAAACTATACAAAGTAGGAGATCTATGGCAAGTATTTTGTCTCCAAAATATCTTCTAAAATTTAATTTTCTTTTTAACAAAATTCTTGGCCCATAATTCACCATTTTGCCATTGAATCCTCATTTCCTTTTTTCAGTCCCAAAAATTTCGTCCGATAATTCATTTTTCAAAAATTTCGAACATGCCGATAATTTAATGGATGATAAGGAGATGTCCAAAAATTTAATTTCGAAACCCTCAAAAGTTCAATATCTGAAGTCGAATAAAATTTCATGATTAAAAATCAATTTAAATTTCATGATTAAAAATCAATCGAATTCTACTTTAGTACGACCTAATTTATCGGGTGGCTTTTACGAGTTCTTGAGTGATTGACCCGCATTCGATAATATTCAATCCACATTTGTGCCTCTTCAAATCACAAACGACCATCGGTTGTCATATAATCACGAGAGTTTAATTACATACCTTGAATATAAGATCGATAGAAAAATAGGTTTATCATCGTTCGACGCAAATATCGTAATCATGTGGAATCACCCGCGAACCAACTAGGTACTTCCAATTTATATTAGTTTACTAATTGACTTATAATAATATAGTGTTGACTATTGTCGATCCTTATGGTCGAACGGTCGATCCTTGATTAAATTCTCTAGTTTTTTGCATTTTAATCATTTACGACCTCACTCAATAGATTAGTTAATTCGTGAGTGATCAGTTCAAAGTAAAATAAGTATAAGTGCGTCGATGAAACAACCACTTCATATATTTTAAAATAGGGCCAAATTTCAAGATATCACACAACCAATCAAGATATAAGTAATTAAGTAGATTTAAGCTAACTTAACACTAGAAATTTCACTTACCTCAAACGAACGCAAATCACGAATTATCGATTGTCTTTACCACCTTAATTGCACTTGAATACAAAGCTTTACTCTCCAAATTCTTGGATTGAAAAGTGGAAAATAACATAAGCGGCTTCTATTTGAGTTTTGAGGGAGCGAAATTGGTTCTTTGGCAAAGTAAAATAAGTTTTGTTAAAACTAATTAAGATAATTTAATTTCTTGCAATATTAGATATAAAATTGCATGTTAACCTTTAGCTTGATGTGATAATAATGCAAAGCAAGACCCTTGCACATGGCCAAAGAAAATGCATGAAGAAAATGAGTCATCTTGCAATAATCAATACTTAGTTTAAGTGTAAAAGAATTTAACCTCAAAATATTATGTTCTAAGAACACATGGCCACACAAACCTTTGTTCAATGACATTGGCACTTTTAATTTTAACTAATAAATTTTGCAATGGAAAATATAGCAAGCAAGAATGTACTCTCCTTCTTTTAGCACTATTAATACAAATTGTTCAACAATATTATTATCAATTAACTAAAACTTATGTGATTGATAACAACCATTAATTAGTAAGACTAGTAATTTAATTAATACCATTCTATTATTAGCACACATATAATTTGATTCACTCATCGAACTCGAGATGATATACATTCACAAAAATTACAGGTAGCGTCTTCCAAAAGTTACGAATTCGATTAAAGTCTTCGTGTCCTTGTTTGAATACTAAGGCAAATAATACTTAGCTCAAAATCTAAGTATCATTATCATAACACAAAATTTTCAAATATTACATAATTATAAATACGGAGATTCCGAATGTTACATAACCCTTCTTATTTTGAACATTTTTAGTAATTTTTGAAAAAGAGGAGAAGACTTTTGCTTTATTTGCGAAAAAGAAAACTCAAGTAAATCTTGAGTAATCACCCACAATGACCACACAATACTTCTTACCTCTAATGCTTTGGATTCTCATCAGTCCAAAAGATCCATGTGTAGAAGCTGCAAAGTACGATTAGTATAAACATGGTTTATGGATTTAAAAGATTTTATAATATGTTTTCCTAAGTGCATGTAGTACATAGCTCAAACTTCTGGTAAGCCATCCTTGGAAGACCACAGACCAACTTCTTGGTAGATAGCGTGGCTCTTTGCTTCATGCTCACATGCCCAAGCTTGCGATGCCACAAATTTGCCTCATCTTATATTGAAATTAGGCATTGAGAATTTTCTGAATTTATGTTCAGAACGTATATATTACCATGCCTTCATCCAGTGAAGTTCTGAGAGAAGTCTTGACTGACTTCAAAACAAACATTCTCTTGAAAGTTGATTTTGAACCCTGTGTCGCACAGTTGGCTAATACATAGAAAGTTGTAATTGAGACCTCTCACTACGGAAACATTATTGATGATCAAGCTGTCAATTTTCATTGTTCCTTGCCCAACAATTTTCCCCTTCCTATTTCCACCAAAGGAAACACTTCCTACTTTTCTTTTTCTTTTTTTCTAATTTGATAAAGTTACTCAAGTCTCCTGTCATGTGCCTAAAACATCCACCATCCAAATACTATTTGCTCTTTCACTTAATGGTATCCTATAATTAAATGAAGATCTCAAACTTTCTTTGATTTTCAAATTTTCTTGGGTCTTAAAGAGTTAGTGATAAAAATTGTGTTTGCCTAATCATTCTTAATAGGCCTCTAGACTTTAACACATTCATTCTCAAAATGTTCTGAATCTCTACACTTGAAACATTTAACAGCACTTCGACTAATAGATTTTGTAAAAATATATATATAGAACATTATTGAGACCTCTCACTACGGAAAGTTGTAATTGAGACCTCTCACTACGGAAACATTATTGATGATCAAGCTGTCAATTTTCATTGTTCCTTGCCCAACAATTTTCCCCTTCCTATTTCCACCAAAGGAAACACTTCCTACTTTTCTTTTTCTTTTTTTCTAATTTGATAAAGTTACTCAAGTCTCCTGTCATGTGCCTAAAACATCCACCATCCAAATACTATTTGCTCTTTCACTTAATGGTATCCTATAATTAAATGAAGATCTCAAACTTTCTTTGATTTTCAAATTTTCTTGGGTCTTAAAGAGTTAGTGATAAAAATTGTGTTTGCCTAATCATTCTTAATAGGCCTCTAGACTTTAACACATTCATTCTCAAAATGTTCTGAATCTCTACACTTGAAACATTTAACAGCACTTCGACTAATAGATTTTGTAAAAATATTTTGGAAATTATTTTTGTAAGCAAGCTCGGGAGGTCTCTATCTGAGTCCCTCATTGACTTTTGGAAAATCAATCACAACATACTTTCTTTATTAAAATCCAAACCAAATTTGTTGTAATAAGGAATTTGAACGGAAATAGTGTATTTTATGGTGTTTGATCCATTTGAAAATTTTGTAGTAATATCCGAAAATTCCTTTCTCAAAAATTCACTTTCTTTGGAAAGTGAATCACTACTTTTCTTCAAATCATCAAAATTATATTTCAAATTCCTAAACTTTTCTTTCCAAGAAATTTACTATTGTCTAAGTTTATAATTTTCCCTCTTTAGTTCGGAAATTCTTTTAAGAGATGATTAAGGTTCAAACAAAGCTCTAGCAACTTTAATTGGAACTTCAAAATGTCTTACATCAATCTCCTTGTCCAATTTAGAGTCTAAGTTAAAGTTAGATTCTGATTTTGAGTTTGAGATGGATTTTTCCATCATATAGATATTTGCATACTCCTCATCACTTTTTTCGTATTATGTATTGCTTCAGGTTTCTACTTTCAATGCCTTCTTGTACTTCTTGTATTTTCCTTTTCTTTTCAGTTTTAGCAAAGGATAATTTGGCTTGATATGCCTCTTTTTCTTACACTCAAAGCATGTCACATCCTTATTTGATTCATCTTCTTCCATTGACCTTCTTTGGGAATTTTGTTTGTTTTGTTTCTTCTAGTTGAACTTCTTTCCCTTCTTATTCAACTTTCTAAATTTTTTGATGAAGAGAGTAAGTTCTTCGTCATTCAAGTCATCTTCTAAATCTATATCATCAAAATCAGCATTAGATTTAAGTGCAATGGACTTCTTACCTTTTGAGTCGACTTTATCATTGATTTATTCTACTTCATAGGATTGGAGAGTGCCCATGAGTTCATCAACAAAGAATGGCATAATTCTCTGTGTCTCTCGTATTAAGGTCTTAACATGATTTCAGTATTTTGATAGTCTTCGCAGAAGTTTGTTGACTTTCATTGAAGCAAATATTGGTTGTCCTTAATAAGCCAGACTATTCACAATCTTTGTAAATGACAAAACATATCTCCAATTGACTTTCCCAGTTTCATCTTGAAGAGCTCATATTGGCCAAGCAGAATGTTCATTTTTGTCTCTTTTACGCAATCAGTCCCTTCATAAGTAACATGAAGTCTATCCCAAACTTTTTCAGCTATTTTACATAAAGAGATTCTATTATACTTAGTAGGAGATAGAGCACATTAAATGGAATAAATAGCTTTTGCATCAAGAGCCTATCTTTTGATAATTTATGCTTGATTAGATTGCTCAACATCCTTGTCAATGACTTATTTGCCTTTATTTGTAACAAAACTAGCCTTTGGATTGATCTCTTTTTCCACAACATCCCACTCCAAAAGATCTCTAGATCTAAAAAATGCTTTCATTTTGTTTTTCCATACATTGTATTCTTTTTCATCGAAATATGGTAGTTTGGTGTTGCTCTATCCTTCCATGGGCCCTCGAGCCAATATACTAGCCATAGAAAATCTTTAGCTTAGAAATAAAAACACTTAAACAAAACGAACACTCACACCTAAAAAAGGAGTAAATAGGTGTTTAAAAAAAATCTTGACAAATAAGTGCAAAATAAAATAAATTAATCTCAAAGTCTAGATGAAGATCACAAACACGAAACTCATACTTCTATAATAACTAGAAATAGTGCAACAGACTTTAAATGAAGGACTTAAGAAAAGAGAGAAGTACATACAAATTTTATAGTGGCTCAGTTTAGATCAAACCTACGTCCACTTTCTCATATTAATAGCCTACTGGCTGAATTCCATTATATAATCAAACAAGATATTACAACTATGTAATCAAATACTTTGTGATATAACTTTCTATCTCACTAAGATACTCTTTTGTATTTTCTCTCTTGATCACACTTTTTAATGGTCACAAACGAAGACAAGTAAAATTAGAGTAGCCTCAGACTTTGGAATCTCAAATTCACATTCCACTATCTTCTAGATTGAATGACCTCCTTAAGTACTCATTCACACGATACTAGCCATTGACAATCTTTGGAGGAACTTTCGTCCAATCGAGCTGTTGAACAGAATTAATTAAAGAGATCTTGTGGCTGTTGAAGTCAGGAATAGAATTTCCACTTGATTCCCATTGTCTATACAATCGGAATCTTGATTCCCATAAGTAGATACTTCCCAAAAAGTAACTTATCTACAAGATTGATTTCATCCATTTGTGATTGATTTCATCAACGCATTTATACAAGGTAAGAGAAATCCTTTGCCAGAGAGCTAGACAATGTTGAATAATTTCCTAATAAGTTCATTATGGATCTATGTCACAAGAACGATAAGACTGATTTTGGACTATTCCTCGTTCTGGACACAATCTCGCTCTAGACTTCGTTAGAATGGGAATTTTTTCTAGGTATAAATAGACTTTGGGAAAAGTCTTTAATAGTTCCTTAAAAACAACTTTAAAGGAAATGCGTTCTTAAGATAAGCATTAGAAGCAGAAAGTTTTGTGAGCTTATCACAAAAAATGTCTAAATTGACGAGCTTTAATTGTCAGATAACTTTTTCAATCTCAGCTCATGGACTGAGAAATCAAAATATCTTCCACAACCAACCTTCTTGGCTTGTTCATAGTGACAAGGCAAAAGTGGATATGCTCTTCAAGCTCCTCTAGCTAATCCAAGAAACGGGCAGTGTGCATGTGAAACTCCTTCACAACTTCCCACATCATCTCGCCCATCCTTGTGTAATTCCTCACTGCCATCCTAGCCCTCCATCTGCAATGCTCGACCTTGTCATGCAATCTCCTAGCCTACCTGCTTACAGTGTCCTGGTCATTGATCAGTATGTACACACCTTTTACCGCGACATCTAGCAATGCACAAGCTCCTTTTATTGATGGGCTTTTCTCTGGATATGATGACAAACTAATGCACTTCCCCTTCCTATTTTACATCCCGATGCAGCAGCTTGCCGCCACCCCCAACATTGTCGAGATGCCGACAACACTTTGAATTGCCAGCACCAACGCGACAGCTGTGATTGCATTGGAGGAAACAATCAGCCCAAGCCCTCCGACCCTCTTGCAAGCCCTAGCTAGCTACATTCTCCTTCGCATCTTCTTGTGCTTGGACATCAATGCATGAAACAATGCCAGGTAATTATTATGCATGCCTTGGAACTAGACCGCGGTGATCGCTGATAAAGGGTTTGTCAGTGAGGTAAACATAGACAGCTCTCGACATATCAAATGGTTCTGCTCTTCCACATGATTAGCATCTTCATATACCATTTCTACTAACTTGATTGCCCTTCTGATACTTTGGTTATTGGTGCGAGTCTGGTGGATACCTGGGGGAGCAACTCGCACATGTCACATGCGTCCAAGCTATTAGGGAAATCCCTTATGATGTTTTGAATATGACAAAATAAATCAAAGGCTACTAACATGTTTAATGGTTGAGTAATAAACTATGCAAATAAAATGTGTAAATGATATTATCGAGGTTTATATTTGGAAGAACCAAAAGATAGATTATATGCTGAAGTTGAACTTATTCAAACTGTGTCCAAACTTTAAGGCTAAGTATGTTCAGAAGCAGAATATATTCAGACTTATGTATAGATTGTAAAGTCTATTTCAGACGGAAGACATTTAGATTCTACTTCAGATGAAAGACACGTAGACTTTACTTCCGATAGAACACACTCGGACGTTATATGCAGAACAAGACACAAGTTCAAAACATGACGAATTCAGGACAAAGCATGTTCAAAACAAGACAACTTGACAGAACGTAACATAAGCATCAACGTATAACGGCTAGTGATCTGGTTTGGATTCTACATCAAGATAGATGTGATTGACTCAAGATAATTGATTGACAATTAGATATTGAAAACAAGAACTTTCTAAATGAAGAAGCTCTACTTATGGAAACCAATATTTTGTTTGTATGGGCGATCAAAATCAATTTGGGATTCTTCTTCTATCACTCAACGACTACTAAATCTTCTTGATACAAATCTGTCCAATGGCTAGTTTGGAAGTAGAGGAGTATTTAAGGAGACCAAGGACTGAGGAGTAAATAAGAGACGTAACGTAGAATTTATAATTCTAAAATATGCGCGAACTTCGATCATACACTTGTCTTTGGTGAGCTTAAACGTTTGTGATCGTGAAAAAAATACCAAAAGAGTGACTTAGTAAGATAGTGTGATCTACCACTGAGTGTTTGCACTCAAAGTTATAATCTCTTATTGATCATGTAGTGGAATCCAGCTAGAAGACTGTTAGCGTAGGAGGGTGGACGTGAACCACTATAAATTTCGTGTGCAACACTCTCTTTCCTTAACTCTTCTTATTTAAGTTTGTTGCATACTTACAGATTATTTCAGAAGTCTGTTCCATCGCATAACAAATTCTGAACATCTACCAGAAGTTTGGTGACTCGTTTAATCAGACTATAATCCTTATTCAAACTTTACTTGCAACTTATTTTATTCCGCATTTATTTGTCAATACTTCTTTTAAACACATATTCACCCCCCTCTAGGTGTTCGTACTAACACTTTCACAAGCTCGCTTGGAAGTAGTCGCCAAGAAGATGATGGATATTGAAAGTCTTGATCATGTTCGCAAGAGTTTCCAGCTCGGGCTCGAGGAGCGATTCTGAGAGGTGCGCCATGCAATAGGCGGAGTTGGATAGAGAAGGCAACAAGAGTGATCTGTTGATTCTTGTTCTTCCAATCCAGGATTGGACTTTAGTACACATTTCCACGTAGGACCTGGTCCTAAAAGCTTGTTTGTACTCTCTATTGACGATGCTTGACTTGCTAGACAGGCTGTTTAGATGTTCCTTCCGGGACTTTTGTTGATGTATCAAGACTACACGTTTTGTTTTTTTTCTTCTTTATTTTGTTCAGTCAGTTTGTTGGTGTCCTTTTTTTAGGAGTTGGTTAATTGTTGTTTTACTTGGTCAATCTTATCTTGTAGGAGCAGTTAGCTGCATGTATTTTAGCTATTCTGGTTTGTTGCTGGTTTTGTGGACCTTAATGGGCAACGTGGGTTTATGATTACGTTCTAGTATGTATTTTGAACATTTTTTTTTTCAGTTTTTCTGAATATGATGCATAGCTTTTGCTATCAACTCCTCCTCTGTTTTTTTTTTTTTTTTTTTCAAAAAACCATCACTGGTATCAGAGCCTTCTTGATCTTAAGGGGCTGTGAGTGACTTGTGAGATTGTTTGAGAGGTGTGTCTACATCCATAGAAGTTAAAAGCAAGATGGAGGTAGGATCGAGTGGTTTTTCAGCAATGGCTCCACTAGCGTTTAATGGAGAAAATTATCAAGCTTGGGCAGTGAGAATGCAAGCCTATCTAGAGGGTTGTGATTTTTGGGAAGCTATGGAACAAGATTATGAAGTTGCTCCCCTTCCCGACAATCCAACCATCAATCAAATCAAGTTTCACAAGGACAGGACGATAAGGAAAGCAAATGCAAAGTCTTGTTTATGTGCTGCTGTCTCACTTGCCATTTTCAGTAGAATTATGGCTTGTGAATCAGCCAAAGCTATTTGGAACTTCCTCAAAGCTGAGTATCAAGGCGATGAGAGGATCAGAAGCATGAAGGGGCTAAACTTGATCGCAAAATTCGAGAGACTACAGATGAAGGAATCTGAGACAATTAAGGAGTATTCTGATAAGTTGATAAGCATTGCAAATCAAGCAAGAGTTCGAGGCACTGACCTCTATGATAATAGACTAGTGCAAAAGATTCTTGTTTCCTTGCCCGAAAGGTTTGAGACAACCATTGCCTCTTTGGAGAATACCGAGGATTTGTCTCGGATCAAGTTGGCAGAATTGCTAAGTGCTTTGCAAGCACAAGAGCAAAGGAGGTTAATGAGGCTAGAAGGAAGTACAAAAGGAGCTCTACTGGCCAAAGAACAGCAAAATGTAGGAGGAAAAGTCAAGAAGTGGAAATGGAAGAAAGGAAATGGCAGTAGTGGTTCAGAAGCTACTGCAGGAGAGAATAGTGTTGGCAACTCCAAGAACAATTGGGGAAGATATTCCTCATGTCAGCACTATGGAAAAAAGAATCATCCATACTTTAGGTGTTGGAAGAGGCCAGATGTCAGATGCATAAAGTGTCATAAGCTTGGACACATTGAGAAGTTCTGCAAAGAGAAAAGAGATCAGCAGCAGGGTGAGGCACATGCTGTAGTTCAGCAAGAGGTAGATCAACTGTTTGTTGCCTCTTGTTTCTCCTCTAGTACTCCATGTGACAGTTGGCTTGTTGATAGTGGTTGCACAAACCATATGACAGGTGATGAAATGTTGTTTATAAATCTTCACAAGTCGTTGAAGTCAAGAGTGAGGATTGGGAATGGGGAGTACTTAGAAGTGAAAGGTAAAGTGACTATAGCAATGGAGAGTTGTGCTAGAACTAAGCTAATTTTTTATGTGATGTATGTGCCTAAAATTGATCAGAATTTGCTGAGTATGGGGCAGTTGGTAGAAAATGGATGTAAGGTGATATTTGAAGAGGAGAAGTGTTTGATCTTTGACTCCAGTGGTCAGGAGTTGTTCAAGATAAAGATGCAACAGAAGAGTTTTTCTTTGAATCCTCTTGAGAAGGAGCAGATGGCATTCAAGTGTCAGGCAAATGATTCAGAAATATAGCACAAGAGGTTGGGGCACTTTCATCATAAAGGCGTGCTGTTCATGCAGAGGAATGAAATGGCAACTGGGTTACCAAGCCTAGAGGAACAGATCATAGGGTGCAAAACTTGTTTGTTGGGTAAGCAGACAAGACTTCCCTTCAAGGAATCCACTTGGAGAGCTATAGAGAAGCTACAACTAATTCATACAGATCTATGTGGTCCACAAGTGATTCCTTCACTAAATGGCAGCATGTATTTCATTATTTTCAATGATGATTATACTAGAATGTGCTGGATTTACTTTATGAAGCAAAAGTCAGAAGTTGCTGGGGTATTTCTAAAGTTTAAGAAATGGGTTGAGAACCAAAGTGGCTGCAAGATTCAAGTCATTAGATCTGATAATGGAAAAGAATACACTTCACAGAGGTTTAACTCTTTCTGTGAAGAGGCTGGAATAGCATAAGCTTACTCCTCCTTACTCTCCACAACAAAATGGAGTTAGTGAGAGGAAGAATAGAACTATTATGGAGATGACTAGGTGTCTGTTGTATGAGAAAAATCTACCAAAAGAGTTTTAGGCAGAAGCAACAAACACATCAGTTTTTTTGCTGAATAGATTACCTATGAGGGTATTGGAGATGAAGACACCCTTTAAAGCTTGGTTTGATGTCAAGCCAATTCTAAGAAATTTGAATATGTTTGGCTATTTGTGTTTTTCTCATATTCCACAAGTCAAGAGAGACAAGTTGGGAGAGAAAGCTGAACCTAGGATCTTTGTTGGCTACAGTTTAGTGTTAAAAGCTTACAGGATCTATCAACCACAAACGGGAAAGGTTATTACTAGTAGGGATGTTCAGTTTCTAGAAGATGAGAAATGGGATTGGACAAATGAGCCACAAGGCAAGCACAAAGAGGTCTCATTGGAACCTGACGAACTAGTGGATGATGTTCCAGTTAGAGGTACCAGATCTTTGACTGATATATATCAAAGGTGTAGTGTGGCTATTTTGGAACCTGCGGGTTATGAGGAAGCTAAAAGTGATCAGAGGTGGATGAATGCAATGAAGGAAGAGTTGGCTATGATAGAAAAAAAAAAAAAAAAAAAACCAGACACGGGAGCTAGTGGAGAGGCCTGAAGATAGGAAGGTGATTGGAGTAAAATGGGTTTTCAAGACCAAATTTAATCCTGATGGCTCAATGAATAAGCATAAAGCCAGGTTGGTGGTGAAGGGATATGCACAAGTTTGGGGAGTTGATTTCTCATAAACCTTTGCTCCCGTGGCAAGACTTGATACAATTAGAATGATTCTTGCTTTGGCAGCTCAATAAGGATGGAAGGTATATCGGTTAGATGTGAAATCTGCATTTTTTAATGGAATGTTGCAGGAGGAGATTTATGTTGAGTAGCCAGAAGGCTTTGTCACACTAGGCTAGGAGGAGAAAGTTTATTTGTTGAGAAAGGCTCTCTATGGCTTGAGACAAGCTCCCAAAGCATGGTACAGTAAGATGGATGAGCACTTGTTGGGTTTAGGTTTCAAGAAAAGCCTCAATGAATCCACTCTATATGTCAAGAAGTTAGTATTTGACTTAGTGGTTGTGTCTCTTTATGTGGATGATATGCTGGTGACAGGGAGTAATAGTGCTCAGATTACTGCATTTAAGCAAGAGATGATGAAAATGTTTGAAATGACTGATCTTGGTGAGATGTCATATTTTCTAAGAATGGAGGTTAAGCAGACTCAGAATGAAGTTTTTATCTGTCAAATGAAGTATTTGGAGGAGATCCTAAGGAGATTCAACATGGAGGAGTGCAAGAGTGTGAGTACACCAATGGGTCATAAGGAAAAGGTTCAAAAGAAGGATGGATCAGTACCCGCAGATGAAAAAGTTTATAGAAGTTTGATTGGTTGTCTTATGTATCTCACTGCAACTAGGCCAGACATCATGTTTCATGTAAGTGTCTTATCTAGATTTCTCAATTGTGCAAGTGAGTTGCATATGGTAGCTACAAAGAGGGTGTTGAGGTACTTAAGAGGTACTCTTTCATATGGGATTAAGTTTTGTAGAGTTCAGGAGTTTAAGTTGCAGGGGTATTCTGACAATGACTGGGCAGGATCAATGGATGATATGAGGAGCACTTCAGGTTATTGCTTTACATTTGGGTCGGCATGTTTTTCTTGGTGTTCAAAGAAGCAGGAAATAGTGGCTCAATTAACTGCAGAACTGAGTTCATTGCAGCTACTGCAGCTGTGAATCAAGCATTATGGTTAAAAAAGCTGATGGATGATCTGCATATGCAGCAAGAAGAAGACATAGAAGTGTTTGTGGATAATCAAGCTACTCTGGCCATTTCACAAAATCCAGTATTTCATGGAAGAACAAAGCATTTTAAGGTCAAGTTTTACTTCTTGAGAGAAGTGCAAAAGGCTAAAGAGGTGAAACTGGTGTACTACAGTTCAGAAAAATAGATTGCAGATATATTCACGAAGTCATTTCATGTTGGTTGATTTGAACTTCTCAAGGTAAAGCTAGGAGTGTGCAATACTTGATCCAGGAGGAGAGTGTTGATGTATCAAGACTACACGTTATGTTTTTTTTTCTTCTGTATTTTGTTTAGTCATTTGTTGGTGTCCTGTTTTTTAGGAGTTGGTTAATTGTTGTTTTACTTGGTCAATCTTATCTTGTAGGAGCAGTTAGCTACACGTATTTTAGCTATTCTGGTTTGTTGCTGGTTTTGTGAACCTTAGTGGGCAACGTGGGTTTATGGTTACGTTCTAGTATGTATTTTGAACATTTTTTTTTCAATTTTTCTGAATACGATGCATAGCTTTTGCTGTCAACTCCTCCTCTGTCTCTTTTTTTTTTTTTTTCAAAAAAACAGCTTCCCTGTCAAACAAAAAATGATAAATTATATGATCTCATGGCCCATACTTAATTCATTGGGCATTCCTTTTCCAAGAAATCTTTTACGGCCATGTACTGTTAACCACCAATCACCATTACAAAAAATACATTTGCTTGGCAAGAGCTAAAATTGCAACCAACCCAAGTTCTAATTGAATAATGAAAACGGCTTTTCAAGTAGGATCCACGACTAAACCCGAGAGAAACGAGAGGATACAAAACTCAAGAGATCAGAACATATGGAGTTCAACACATTAATATGCTCAAAAAGATCTTTACCAACGCTGAGTTATGTTTCCTCGTTCGGATCACTAACTAGGAAAAAAAAAAGGGACAAGGAGAGAAACGGTGTCCCGGTGGTCGGAAATGAAGATCTGAACTTGAGAAACGCCAACTTCATCAGCGGAGCCTGTATATATAGAGGTCTCTGACTTGTAAGAAGAAGTCTTAGCTGGCTATTGTATTGAGCACCGCCTCAAATTTCGTTACTTGTCTTTGCTCGCACGTTATCATCCCTCGCACGGCGTGTTCTTCTACGTGCCATGCTTTTTTATTTATTGATTTTTTGGTCGAAACATGCAATGCTTTCAGACCCATGACTTAGGCATTTTCCTTTTTCAATTTTACTTTTTTGAGGATTTTTTCTTGTTTATCCAGATGCCTGGGGCCTGAGCCACAAAAATTTAAAGAATGAAGCAACTGGGGTAGGGCAACACTTGGTGAGGGTGATTGATGCCGACACGCGGCTGATCGTCTTCATATTGTTTTGGTCACAAGATTTCTTTGATTTATGTATGTATGTATGTATGTATGTATGTATGCATGCATGCATGCATGCATGCATATTGCTTATGTATGTACGTATGTATGCATGTATGTATGTATGCATGCATGCATGCATATTGCTTATGTATGTACGTATGCATGCATGCATATTGCTTACAAACGCTTAGAAGCTCACTGGATATTTACCTTATGGCCGCAAAAAAAGGGGCTAGATATTTTACTTTAGAGAGGTTCACTTAATAGAATTATATTCACACAGTGAAGGAGGAGGAGAGATAAACATCGTATCTAAGGGCATGGATTATCTCAACTTTATGGAGAAATTCGATCTCGAGGATCTGAATCCTAGTCAAGAATAATATTTAGATTATTTTTTATTGCATATGATGCATAAATAATGTGATCCGCTCTAGTGAGCACACAATCATATGGCTTGTGATTAGGTAGAAACGACGAGGGATGCATGTGATTCTTTCCGCGTGCCCCACGAATATATTTTATAACTGGTAAGTTCTCCCGCGACAAGTTTATCCAGCACTATTCTTGGTTGGCTTCTAAGTTTGTCATGGATGAACTTACCGATGAAGGACGTTTTCCTACTTTGGTCCGCTTGATTATGGTAATCAAATTGACTGGATAAGTTTAACCCAAAAGTCATCTACTTAGAATTGAAATAATATTGTACCCAAGGCACTTAACAAGTGAATTTGCTAAAAATATTTAACTAATATATAGGATCTTAATTAATATAATATATTTAGAATTTGATGCTTCATCTCTTTTCCCTTCCTTAATTTTATTCATTGTCTTTCTTTCTTTTTTTCCCCTTTTTGCTAAAAGCCTTGTATATGTATGTGCCTTACATCGTTTTCATCTTCCTCTTTCAGATTTAGCCACTTAGATGACAATGGAAACATGTAATATTAGGAGTGTACCTAAGAGTCTGTAGGAGAAATAGGTATGGTTATTTACACAAACTAATTTTACTAAGTATGAAGCTTGGTAGTTTGGCATAAAAAAAAGGGAAAAAAGAAACGGATGAAACTTAGTAAGAATATCAATTCCCCTCTCTTGATAGCTTTGACCATTGTCGAAATCTTCACTTTTGTGCCATCGACGTGGCATGAAAAAGGCAAGCAACAGTGTAGAATCATCCCGAGAGTAAACAGAATGATTTCTTCTCTCTTTTCCATTGCTCGTCTTTGTATATAGAGAGCTCCAGGTCATTTTCTCAATATCATCTCCCAATGGCATATATTTTTCTGTTTCTTGTAGTGGAAATTCTCCGCTTTCTTTTGGTAACCTTTTGATGTTTATTTTCATGCTCTTAACAAAAGTTTGTGGATTTCTCATCATTCATGATTAATAAAAAGAATTGTTATACATCTTGCGAATGTATACAAGATTCAGTTTATATTTTTTTAAAGATTCCACAATATCTTGTCCCCACGGATGCATATCTAGAAATCACTTCATTTATTTTTAGAATAGGAATTGTTAGATATCTTCTCTTACAAAAATAAATAAATGATAGACATGGTCATTGCTCACGAAAATGTTTAGATACATATTATTATCAATAATGAAAATATTATATATTGATTAATTATATCAAGCGATATAAGCGAACAATTTTAGGAAAATATATTTCGAATCACATATTTTCTACGAAAAAACCAAGCATTGTATTAAACAAAATGCACACAATACAAGCATTTGATGGAGCCCTTTTGTCATGAAACATCTCAACAATAGTTAAGTAAGGAGGAGAAAATTGAAGCTTATTTGGGTGCCAATATTATTGTTAGAAGGCAGCTGCCACAAAAAGGTCTAATTTGACAAGCAATTATTACTCGTCATATAAATTGATTATTGACCGCTTTGATTCAGCCCATGGACTGAGAGATCAAGATCTCTTCCACAACCAACCTTCTTGACCTGTTCATGGTGAGAAGGCACAAGTATATATGCTCTTCAAGCTCCTCCAGCTGCCCCAAAAAGCAGGCATTGTGCACATCAAACTCCTTCGCCACCTTCCTCACGATCTCGCCCTTCTTCATGTAATTCCTCACCGCCATCCCGGCCCTCGATCTTCCATGCTCAACCTCGTCGTACAATCTTCCGACCCACCTGCTGATAGTGTCCATGTCGTTGATCAGTATGAACACCCCTTTCGCTGCGACATCGAGCTGTGCGCTGACTCCTTCAGTTGATAAGCTTTTCTCTGGACATGAAGACGACCTAATGGACTTCACCTTCCTATTGCACATGCCAATTCTGAAGCTCGTCAGCACCAGCGAAGTGGTCGAGATCAGGCCGGAGGAAACAATCAGGCCGAGCCCTCTGACCCCCTTGCAAGCCCTAGCCAGCTTCATTCTCCTCCGCATCTGCCTGCACTTGGACATCAACTGGCGAAACAATGCCACGTGATTATCATGCATGCGTGGCAACTGGACCTGGGCGATTGCCGATAAGGGGTTTGTTAGCGAGGCGAACGCGGACAGCTCTTGGCATATCAGACGGCTCTGCTCTTCTGCATGACTTGGGTCTTCAAACACCAATCTTGACAACTTGATTGCCCTTCTGATCCTTTGGTAATTAGTGCGGGTCTGATAGATCCCTCGGAGGAGCAACTCGCACATGTCGCATGCTTCCGAGCTCGCCTCGAAGTAGCCAACAAGAAGACGGTGGAAATTCAAGGCCTTGATCATTTTTGTGAGGGTTTCCTGCCCGGGCTCGAGGAGCGATTCTGAGAGGTGCACCATGTAATGGGCGTTGGTAGAAGGAGAAGGTGAGGAGAGCGTTCTGCGGATGCTTGTTCTTCTAATCTGGGATTGGACTTTAGTACACATATCCTCGTAGGACTTGGTTCTCAAAGCTTGTGTGTACTCCTGATTGACGCTGCTTGACTTGCTAGACATGCTATGTATACGTTCCTTCTGGGACTCACCTGTCAAAGCCAAAAGGATAAATTATATGATCTCATAGCCATTACTTAATTCATTAGGCTTTTTTTTTTCCCCTAGAAATTTTGTACAGCCATGTATTATATAATTCACCAATCTTCATTAGAAAAAAATACATTCTCTTGGCAATAAACAAAAATGCAAGCAAATGAAGTTCTTCTCGACTAATAAAAAACTGCTTTTCATGTAGGATACGCAATGAAACACGAGAGAAAGGAGAGTATACAAAGCTCAGCAGATCGTAACATAAAGAGCTCGAAGCCTTCATTTGCTCAAAAAAATTTGTCCAAACAGTGAGCCACGTTTCCTTGTTCCGATCACTAACTAGATACAAGAAGAACGAGGAGATAGAGAGATTGATAGGAGAGAAACGACGTACTGGAGGTCAGCGATGAAGATCTCAACTTGGGAAACACCAATTTTCTGAGCTGAGCCATGTGATAACGTCAAAATCGTGGAGAATAAAAGCTTGATCAAAGAATTCAATGGTCTTTTTCTGCAAAGGGTTTGAAAGCGATCTCAGGAACGCAGAGTGAGGCTGTATATATAGAGGTCTCTGGCTTGAAAGAAGAAGCCACGGTTGGCTATTGTATCGAGCACCGCCTCAAATTTGGTTATTTGCCTGTTCTCGCACGTTATCTTCCCTCACACGGTGTGCTTTTGTACCTGCGATGCTTCGGGACACATGATTAGGCATTTTCCTTCTTTCCCTTTTTATTTTCTCCCTTTTCTGGGGAGGTTTTCTTTCATGTTTATCCATATATCTGGAAGCTTAGCCATAAAGTTAGAGAAATAGCTAGCAGCGAGAATAACGAGCGCAATTTCTCGTACATTTCCTCTTCTTGTTTTGCCCCTAATATTTTTGGATGCCTTGAAAGAGTGGGACAGTTGGGGTGGTGCGACCATCTAGAAGTTAGCTAGATTTTTACCTGAAGGCCACAAAAAAGGAGCTAGATATTTTACCCTAGAGAGGTTCACCTAATGAAGTTATATTCACACCGTGGAGGATGGGAAGAGAGATCAATGTGGTTTCTAAGGCCATGGATTAACTCAATTTAGAATATATGAATCCTAATAAGGAATAATATCTAGATCATCGATAATGATCTGACTCACATGAGTATGCGACCATATGGGCTATTTTACCCTCGGTTTGCTTCTAAGTTCGTTGGGCTATTTACTTATTAAGAAAGAACATTTTCCAACTTTAGCTCAGCCAATTATGGTAATCAAATCGACTAGATAAGTTCAACACAAAATATTGTCAACTTAACCTTGTAATAATATTGCATGCCCAATGCACCTGGCAAGTGAATTTATGATAGCTATTTAGATCATATATAGGGTACGCATTGAGATAATATATTTGAGTAAGATAATACGTCACTTTTCTTTCTTAATTTTATTCAGTGTCTATCTTTTATATTATTTGTTTGGTGCTAAAAGCTTCCTTACATCGTGCTTTTCTTCCTCAGTCAGATTAGCTACTCAGATGGCAATGAAAACATGTAAATTTAGGAGCGTACCTACAAATAAAGGAGCAATAGTGCGGTACATACTGCTGAAGTGGCATACTGCTGAAGTGGCCCCCAGAGAACCTCTATAAAAGGAGATATCAATTGTGGGAGAAAGTAGGAAAAAAAAATAAATAAAAAAATAAAAGAGATGGATACATAAATACAGACATACGCGGGGGTGTGTGTGTGTGTGTGTGTGTGTGTGTGTGTGTGTAAGGGTTTTCTTTATTCTGCAATGTTTTTGTCAAACACCACTGTCGTTTCGTCTCTTCTTTATGATTCTGCCTTCGATAGTGACCCCTTAATCTTGAGTCTCATATTTGATACCTCTTTCACATATGAAATAGCTCCTCATTCACCGACCCACACACAAAAAATTTCGAACCGTGCCATAATACGCTATGTCATTAGAGTTTACTTTGATTATTATTTAAATCTCTTGGTTATTTCTAACTCATTTGTGATACCCACTCCGTATCCACTTTGTCCTTGATAGCACATTACAGAAAGCCATTGCGAGGATGCTTACATATCTAACAACTTGTTCCTTCTTCATAGTTAGATGCACGATTAGTTAGGAATTGCCTAAAGTGAATCTAAATTGAGTGAAATTATACATATGTCTATATTGTTTTAATAACAGATTTAGAATATTTATAAAAATATATAAGTTCGCCATTGCTAGAAATTATTTGATAGAAGAGGAATCAAAGATATATTAATTAGCATAAAACGATATTCCCTTTATCTTTTTTGGTTGAAATATTCCATTTATCCATTCACAAAATTTTTGTAGTAAAGTACGTATTTTGCAAATCCATAACGTAAGATAAAATTGATTACTTAAATGCATAGTGCATAAGCCTTTTTTCCGAAAATTTAGCATTACTTATGCCGCAAAAAGGATATGGATGAATGTTGTGAGCGAGGGATTTTGAGATTGCTTGCTTCTCATCTCCAGAATCGGGCCCCTTGCTAATCCCAGTACATCCTTATTGCTTCCACTCCTCAACCTCTCCGTAACGTATGAAACTATGAATATGTCTGGTCGCGACGAGTTCGGAGAACCTAAATCTGGGCCAGCGACTGGCCACGTGGCGCTCACGGGTCCCATTCCAGCGTCCGCCTCATCCGAGCGCCTTCTCCACCACCCAAATCCACGCGCGTTTTCATGACGCCATATGTTCATCGAATTATACGATATTATCGTGTATATAATGCCACAATCGTTGAGGATAACGAGAACCAGGAAATTAGAGAAGAATTAGTTCTCCGTTTGTTTCGCAATAATTGAACTATTTATATAATTTAAAAAAAATGATTATTCATGCCACTTGCAAAAATATTCATTTATTAAAGGGTTTGAGCATAAATTATTATTAATAATAAAATTATTTTTTATTAACCAATTATTTTAAATGATACAAGCAATCATAATCATCAATTTTTCATGAAACAAATGAAACTTTAAGTTTTTTTTTTTTTAAGAAGGAAATTTATATTCATTATTCAAAAGGATACATAAGAAGCATATAGACTTTCATGACAAAGCAAATTGAAGCAGAGCAAAGGGCAGAATAATACAAAACAAAGCCAAATCAAGGAAACAAGGAATATCAACAAGGCACCAGTAAATGATAAGCACACACTTATTCTAAGAATTGATCTGATAAATAAAATAATTAACGACCAATCACTCAACCTCATATCATCATCAGTGATAAGCATACATGGAAGATTTCTTCTCCAATGAACTATGGTGTTGCTAGTTGATGGTGTACTTTTAGATTCAACTTCCTCTATATTATTGTGTTACGAAGACAACCAAGCCAAGCCTAGTCGGATTTGAAGAGATCATGGCGTTGCCACGCGGACGTCGGAGGAAAGCTGGAAAACGGATGCTTGCAAGGTTCTCTTTCCAAGAAGGCATCTATCGATGATAAATTATACGAGTGGCTGGAGATAACAAGCGTGTGTCCCTGACTTTTTCCTCTTAAAAGTCGGCTGAATAATTTCCGTCATTCGAATTACGTCCTTATCTAATTCATGCGACTTCCGCTAACCTAATGCTCTCGTGTGAAGGACATCTCTTCGGTTTTTCCAATAGTTCGGTTTCCCCGACTCTTTAGGCCCCTTTCGTTTCTATTTTTGGACCGTTTCTAAGCACAGATAAGGCCCGCGTCATATAAATATGATCTTATATGCTTAAAGCCGAAGTATAAATGCACGATGATATTTCCATTAATCTTAGAAACAACCCCAAAGTGTTCCTTGTCCCTATTGCTGAAATTTAATTAGATAGCCATATTTCTTTGTATTGTCTTTATTATTTCTAAATTTTCAAGGAGACCCAATTTTGGAGGGATTTGCTTTTTGACCGTGACGTGGTGACCGAACGCTTTCCCGAACTTGACTGCCACGTGGCCGAGCCCGCCGAGCCCCACCACCCCCATCTTCTTCCCTGGCGAAGCCAGCATGCCGTTGTCCTTCAGCGGGCTGAACACCGTGATTCCTGCGCACAGCAGAGGCGATGCCTAGTCCATGGATAAGTTCTCCGGTATGCCGCACCACATACCTGCACGAGCAAGTGACCCCGACCAAAGGATTTCAAGTTAGTGCAATCATCGAGCAACCTAATTCTTAGACCTACTCAACCGGATGGATTGTATCAAGTTGGTCTATCATGTTATGTTGTCCTCTGGGTTGATGAGCATGATTTTGTTATCCAATCTCATCCATTCCATCAAATCAAGGCCTAAAAGGGCTGAACGTGGGGCAACACGAGGCATCAGATTGGACCGACTTTTTTTTGTCGATTGGTGAGTTTGTTGAACGTTGTCACAGTCCCCAAACGTAGTTGCATTCTGAGGGTTTTTTATCTTTGTGATGATGGGCCTAAGTAGGTCCATCTGCCCATACTAGGCCTAAAACCCGGCCCACAAGTTAAGGGCCCATGAATGAAGAGTTGAGATATGAGGAGTTCTTACGTTGAGGGTTATGTCTTTTGGAGGAACGTTTTACGTTGAAAAGATACGCCTTTTGGAGAAAACGTTTTAAGAGAGAAAAGAAAAAAGGGGAACGTGCCTTTTGGACATACATATCTTTTTCAGCAAAAAGTTCTCTCCCCCTCCAAAAAAAGAACGTAAGAACGGTATCCTCAAAATAAGACTCTTCTCCCCCTAAAAGGACATTACGCTCCTCGGTAGAACGGGATCGGGATTCTTCCTCGAACTTCCACGTTGGTGTTTTAATCTGTGGAAAATAAGGTACGTTCGTTTTCGTGACTTGTTTTTCGATCGGTGATACGTGTGTTTTCTAGGCTCGTCTTCCACATTCATTTTAGGGGTTCGATTAAGTATCGGATCGATTTTAGGAAATACATTATTCCCAACACATTATTTTTCTGTTTTTGCTCGGTAAGTGAGTTTATTCGGAACTGATAAACATCGTTTATAGGTCTATCTAATCATGTGACAAATAGAATAGAAATCGCAGTTCAAAATCAACATGGTCAAAGATAGGCTCCCCTGTTTCCTAGTTCATCGCGGTTCACGTGAGTCCATTTTTATGCAACTTATTACCTGAAGAGACTGGATCTCTCTGACTTTAGCCCAATGCTGAAGACATATATACTACGAAGCACAATAATTCACATGAGTTGCGTGCCTTGGAATCTCTTCTATAGAAATACGACAACAATAGTTCATAGATCCCGACTACACGTGCGTTGTCCTGTCTCTGTCTTTCAATAAACAAAATAAATAATAATAATAATAATAATAATAATAATAATAATAATAATAATAATGAACAAAAAATGGAAATAGAGAAGGCGAGAGGTTACCGGTAATTAGCGACAATCAAGTTGAAGTAGACGCCGTAGGTGATGGAGCCGTCCCAGAAGATGCCGTTGTAGGTGAACTGGATCTGGTCGCAGTAGTTCTCCTGCGAGTTGGCGCAGAACTAGCACTCGAGCCAGGAGACCACCAGGCAACCCACCCCGACTTGGTCCCCCATCTTGAACTTGACTGCGTTGCATCCCACCTTAATCACTACCCCCGTTATTTCATGCCTGTTTCGTTCGTCATGCGCATCACACGGAAATCATCCCGTTAGCTCACCATATCCCGGCAGCGATAAGCAAATCCAATCACACTCGCAATTTGAATGAGATGAAGACCTTGCCAAGCTCGAGGTATGCCTAATTTTGTGACTTAAACTCGGCCATCTTCGAAGGCAAAAGTGCATATTGATATATAAACGAGGGAGAGAGAGAGAAAGAGACTACCCCGGGACAACGGGGTACATGGTCATGCCCCAGTCGTTCTTGGCATAGTGGAGATCGGTGTGGAAAATTCCTTAGCACAAGACCTTGATCGTCACATGTTGGGATTGTCGGATTCCCAAAAACCAGATTCGACATTAAATCGAACCCCTAAAACGAATATGGAAGACGAGCTTGGGAAAAACACATGCATCACCGATCTTAAGGCACATCACAGAATTGAACGTACCTTGTTAGCCATAGATTAAACACCGACGCCAATATGAGGAAGAAAAACTGGTCCCGTTCAATCCGATGACACAAATTTTCCTTGAAGGGAAGAGAGCGTTGCCTTTTTCTTACTGTTTTTCTTTTAGAGGTGTTTCAAGGGAGAGAGGGAGGAGGAAATGCACGTTATATGCCAAAAAGTGTGTTCCTCCCTCTCTCTTCTCCCTTAAATACGTTCCCTCCAAAAAGGAAACGTGTCCCTTCATCATATCCCTCCATCCATGGGCCCTAATATTCTGGGCCGGGCTTTTAGGCCCAACATGGGCGGACGGGCCAACCTAGGCCCATCACTTTAATAAAACCATCATCTCCCACTCGCACATGGTGGGCCGAACGAGATTCTCTTTACCTCTCTTCAACATTCATAACGGTGAATAATCTGTGCGACCAGCATACCTTGAGAGCTCGTTGCTATACTTCTGTTAGGAATATATAGCAGCTCATAATGGGCATCACACTTTGTGAATAACGGTGAATAATCCGTGTGACCAGCATACCTTGAGAGCTCGTTGCTATACTTCTGTTAGGAATATATAGCAGCTCATAATGGGCATCACACTCTAAGTAGATTTAGTATGTAGTACCCTAGATCGATCAATCACATTTATATTTCTCTTGATCTCTTTTAAGCAATAATATATATATATATATATATATATATATATTGTATTCACAATTATGATTATCCCAAAGATAGTCATAATTAGTTGACCAATGAATACAAAACTTAGAATGTGATTCTCTATATTCGATCTTCCTCTTTCCTTCAAACTCTCAATTTCAGTTTAGTGTGCTTTTCTAGAAATGTCCCATTAGATCGAATCAACTCATGACCATTGACAACATTCTAAGATAGCAAACACTAAATAGAAATCTTGAGAATAAGTAAGAGTCATATGGGCACTAAAATTGAGGAACTCTTTTCCTCAAGAGTCTCACACGGCATAAAAGTTGAGATCAAACTTTTGCCACTCTTATTGGTCGTCTCATGCATACGTATTATGAAATACGTATTACGGTATTAACTCCTTTCCCATGGAGTGTATGTCTACACCTTCAATACCGTACAGATTATAGTTCAGACATACCTAATGTCTAACTTGAGTTCACATATCTACTCATTCACAAAATTCATCAGAACTCACATTCGGCATCTTAGACAAATAAAGTAAAATATGTGGGGTATTTTACTTTCGGACATAGTAAGTATTATGTCATCATCTTAACACTCAGTTAAGGTGACATACGTATTTTAAGCTTGAGCTCTCGATTATCACCTAGATAATAAGCTTAAAAATAGTATCATCTCTATTTATCACATAGTAAATAGAGGCGATTACCTGTATGAGTGGGTCAATCTTATATCTGTCCGACATACTTTATCAACTTAAAGTAATGCAATAAGCATTAAGATGCATAAAGATCAAACAAAGATTCATAGGCATTAATAATGAAAAAACACAAGTTCATAAATGTGAACAACTTAGGGAAATTACAATCTAGTACATCAGACTCTACACAATCCTAGAGATTTTACATGACCACAAAACACATTTCTAGGTATTGGCTTTGTCATAGGATCTGCTACCATTCTATGTGTAAATATGTACTGTAAGTTCACATCCTTTCGTGCAACCATATCTTTGACAAAGTTCTACTTAGTATCTATATGTTTGGTCTTGCTATGATATTTTGGATCTTTGGTGTACGCTATAGTTGCTTGGCTATCACAGTTAACCAATAATGGATTTGCAACTTTCTCAATAACACCTAAATGATCCAAAAATCTTTTAAGCCAAACTCTTTCTTGTACCGCTACTGATAATGCCACGAACTCAGCTTCCATCGTAGACAAGGCTATACATGTTTGCTTCTTACTGCTCCATGATATGGCGCCATTGTTCAGTAAGAAAGCAAATCCAGAGATAGATTTTCTTTCATCTAAATCTCCTCCCCAATTAGTATCTAAATAGCCTTCAAGTCGCAGATCCTTTCCTTGGTAATTCAACTTGTAATCAGCAGTTCCCTTTAGATACCTCAGTATTCTCTTAACGGCCTTCCAATGTGCTTGACCTGGGTTGGATTGGTATCTACTCACCATTCCAACTGCATAACATATGTCAGGTCTTGTACACATCATAGCGTACACCAAGCTCCCAACGGCACTAGCATAAGGAACATGTTTCATTTGTTCCTTCTCTTATGGAGTCCTTGGACACAGTCTATGGCTCAATCCTTCACCTTTTGCAATAGGAGTGCCTATGGGTTTACAATCTTACATACGAAATCGTTCAAGAACCTTATTTATATATGTTTCTTGCGAAAGAGATAACGATCTCTTGAAATCTTAACTTCAAGAATGTATGCAGCCTCACCCATATCCTACATCTCAAAGTTGGAAGACAACCAACTCTTGACAGTATTAACAAACTCCATATTACTTTCGGCAATTAGTATATCATCAACATATAATGATATGATCACAAATTGATCTTGGATCTTTTGATATATACACAATGATCATCATCTATCATTGTAAAATCATATGCCATTATGGCATTATGAAAACGTATATACCATTGTCTTGACGACTGCTTAAGGTCATATATCGATCTCAAAAGTTGACATACCTTTCCTTATTGGCCTTCTTTAATGAAACCAGCAGGTTGTTCTATATATATTTATTCATCTAATTCTCCATTGAGGAAAGCAGTCTTTACATCTATTTGATGTAACTCAAGATCCATACTAGCCACTATTGCCAGAATAATGCGAATCGAGGTAAATCTCACTACAGAAGAAAATGTTTCTTCATAATCAATTCCTTCATGTTGATTATACCCATTTGCCACAAGGCGAGCCTTATGCCTTTCTATCGAGCCATCAGCTTTTCCTTTATTTTGAGAACCCACTTGTTTCCAATAGCTTTGCGTCCTTTTGGAAGATCAACCAGTTTCCAAACTTGGTTTGACTTCATTGACTCAATCTCCTCTTCCATTGCATGAATCCATTTTTCCTTACTAGGGCAATTCAAAGCCTCATTAATATTTCTTGGCTCATCCTCATCTTGTGGAGCAATCAAAAAAGTTTCCCCTTCAATGTCAAAACATCAACGGGGAATACTTTGGCGACTTGTTCACCGTATGGGAGATTGTACACTTTGCACATCATTCCCCATAATGCTCTCACTAGGATTAGATAATGATGATGTCGTCTCATCATGTGGTTGTAATTGAGAATGAGTTGAATTTAATTCGTCATTTCTCATATTACTCCTATGACACCCCGAACCCTTCAAGGGTCGCCGCAGGCACCAACGTTACACCTTACTACCTCTCTCTAGAAGAAGCGTCGTAATTCATAGACATTTTTTTTTTAAAACGGTCCCAGCGTGACTCATTAGCGGAAGCAAAATAAAACACCACCATCTCTCCCCCTACCAACCATGATACAAATACACACCACTAATCACCATGATTAATAGACAAGCCACGACACTTTATTTACATATATTTTCAAGATGGGATTTCTTTGGGTCGATACATCAAAAGGAAAAGCCAGGACTCAGCCATGTCCGGCCTAAAACCCCAAAAAGAACCCTCGACCTGCTACAATTCACGTGCAACAATCCCCATCATCAGTGTCGGCTAACTATCCCCAAAAATCCAGCTCCTACTCATCACGCACGGGCCCTCACACCCAACCCGGTGCATCAGGCGGTGGCGGTGGCAACATACCTCGCATCACCCCATCGCGATGAATGTAGACGGAGATGAACTCCTGGACAACTGGGCCCCCAACCAGGCCTACGTTGTACATGACTAAACAGTGCACTCGAATATACATCAATCCAGGAACAAAAGGACAACCAAACTCCTCACACTCGACCTCGACATCGGATGGTAGACCGTAAAACACACCCCGCGTGACGGCAGGGAGCGGCATGCTGCTAATCTGAAATGTTGGTCCCCAAAAGAGGTGAGTACAATCACTCAGCAGGTAAATGAATCCAATAGCCACTCAAAGCATCATACAAATCATACATGCATTCCAAGCATTACTTACCTTGAAGCCATGCATATACTATCATGCATCATCATCACAATCATAACACATACATGCATGCCATCATGTCATACTCGTATCATCGTCATCATGACATCATCATATCATATCATATATGCATATCATCATCATCATCATCATCATCATCATCATCATCATCATATCATGTCATATGTGCATATCATCATCATCATCATGTCGTATCATATCATATGTGCACATCATCATCATATTATGCATATCATCATGCCATAGGTGATCATCATCATCATGTCATATCATAACATGCATATCATCATGCCATAGGTGATCATCATCATCATGTCATATCATATCATGTCATATGTGCATATCATCATCATCATCATGTCGTATCATATCATATGTGCACATCATCATCATATCATGCATATCATCATGCCATAGGTGATCATCATCATCATGTCATATCATATCATGCATGGTTCAATTTTCCACTTTTTAACTTTCCATTCGATCACCACATCACCCTTCCTCGGATCACCAATTTCATCTCATATTATACACTCGCGCCTCATCCTGGCATCACGAGAAAAACCTTCGGTATTCAGCCATTTCAGCCACGGGCATCCGCCCCCCCACATTCCGGGCATCTCGCATCCCAACTGGCATCACGAGGCATCCCCTCGGGCAAAGACCTCCGAGGGTTTCGGCATTTACACTCCCTGGCCGGGCATCCTGCATCCCAACTGGCATCGCGAGGCATCCCCTTGGGCACAAACCTCCAGGGCTTCCGGCACCCCCAACTTTCCGAGCATCTTGAAACTCCCAGGGCCATCCGACAATGTATCTCTATACATTCCGGGCATTATCATCCGCCACAACAATCTCCTCATTTAACATTATTCATGTTCACCAATTTCGGTCTCAATTTAACATGGCATATGATGTGATGGCAAACAAAGTCATTATTCAGCATGTAATTCATACATGCATCTCAATTTATGGTCATGCATACATCAAGACCTCATCATACATGCTACATGGTATAATTATTTATGAAATAAAATTTAATGGAATTTATGCCAATTAAAATAATCCATTTATCATGCCCTTTTTACATTTATTTAAATTCTAGCTTGTGCCACTTTTAAAAATATTAAATTTAATATCTATATAATTCTCAAAATCATAAAAATTAAGGCAAGTGATAATCAAGACAATAGGATAATGATTTCATGCAAAATACATGGCCAAAATAGAATTCCACACAATTCCATAATTCACACAAAATAGCATGAAATTTTCGGATGAAATCAGAATGCACAGTTTCCGAAATAATTTGATTAAAATATCCATACAACCTCAAAAAAATTACGAAATTTTATTGAGTTATAGCCAAGACACTAAAGTACATTTTTCATGAAGACTTCTAAGCCAAATTCTTTTTAGATTAATTTCTACAGTCTCACGAAGCTTCTGAATCCAACACCGAAACGTCCAGTGCATGTTTCTCCGAAATACTGAGTTTTTACCTACCTATCCTTCTTCGTTTCCTCTGAAATTTGGATATGTTTTACATCAAGATGTTTGCTACAAGTTTCATTAAGAGATAAGTCAAAAATCCAGAGTATAGTCGTCGTTTAGGTCCATGAAGTCTTGGGTGTCCTGTACTACATCTCCAGAATTACCGTCTCCAAGATTCAGTCGATTTACTAGGTTATACTTGTTCATTTTGCTTCAAATTTGAGTATGTTTTAGTTTAAGATGTCCCCTACAACTTTTATGAATAAATAGAAGAGAGATTCTTAGCACAACTCAACATGCAACCACAAATCCATCAAAAGGTCAGTGAAATCGTTCCAGATCTGAGGTCTCCGTAGGATGAAAGTTTAACCCCTTAAATCTCCATAATTTTCCACCAAATTTTAGTATGTTGTAGTTTAAGACGTTATCTACAACTTTCATGAAGAAATAGAAGCCAAAATCGAACTCAAAACATACATGAAAGCTCTTACAAAGTTCTGACTCAGGCGGTTCAAGCGAAAACAGCAACACCACTCAAAAACAAGTCATCCAAGCTTCGGTTTCCCCCTCCTAATCACCCAAAATTCGAATTTTCTACAACATACATGTAAAACACACACATGCAAGAGCAGCAAGAGGACCCCAACTTGCCTCTAGACCGAACGGACGACGGCACACGGCGGCGAACATGGCGGCACACGGCGGCGAACGGCGACGACTCCTTCCTCTCCCTCTCGGCTTCTCCTCTCTTGGCCACTCTCTCCCTCTCTCTCGCACGGTTTCTCTCCCTTGGCCGAACAAAGCAACCGGCCACTCTCTCTCCCCTTCTTCCCTTTTATTCCCCCTTAAACCTCATCCTTTGCAATCATTAGATTGCCTTTCAATTGGCCAATGCATGAGCTCCTTCTTGCCACTTGGCAAAGCTCATGCATGGGCTTGGGCCTTCTTCTCTTGGGCCTCCTCTTGGGCCGGTCGACAGCCCCCTTTCGTGGGCCTAATTGGGCCAACTAGCTTGGCTCACTAAAGCTTAGGCCAATGGGCCTAAGGCCCAACCTAATTAAATTTTAAAATTTCCTTTTATAATTTCTTCTATGAATTTTAAATTTTAAATTCCACATGGCCAAAGTCTTGTGACATTTTATTTATAGGAATTTAATTCATAAGGTGCATGGCCAAGCATAGATTATTATCATTAATCTATCTAATTAAAATCTCATAAACACAAGCACAAATCACATCATCTTAAAAAAGAGACTAATGGCTAAAGCATAAACCATAGGAAATTTCATCACCTAATTAGAGGCTTTAACACACCTTATAACTTGACTTTGAATTTTGGGATGCCACAACTCCCACTTGGACGAACTCCACTAATATCATTATCTTGATCCAATGTTTCAAATAAGGAGTAATCTTCCCCTATTTTACCCTTCTTAGGAAATTCATCCTCTAAAAATGTGACATCCCGTGACTCAAATTCAGTTATAATCCCACTTTCCTGCTCACCTATGAACACATACCCTTTTGAGTGTTCGGGTATCTTATGAAAATACTCTTCTTTCCTCTGGGACCCAATTTCCCAAACTTGTGAGAGGACTCATGAGTATAGGCAACACAACCCCATGGCTTAAGAAAACTTAATTCCGGTTTTCTACCTGTCCATAACTCATATGGAGTGGAAGTAACTGATTTGGAAGGCACTCGGTTAAGTATATAGGCAGCAATTAACAACACATCACTCCAAAAAGCGATAGGTAAGTTAGCATGCGCTATCATGGACCTAACCATTTCCAGTGGGGTTCTGTTTCTTCTTTTCGCAACACCATTTTGTTGAGGAGTATATGGAATAGACAACTGTCTTTCTATTCCTTTTTCATCACATAATTTTCTGAACTCATTAGATAAATATTCTCGACCTCGATCAGATCTTAATACTTTTATTTCCTTGTCTAATTGATTTTCTACCAAGTTCATAAACCTTTTAAAATAACTTAATGCTTCAGATTTATGAGAAATCAAATAGACATATCAGAATCAAGTATAATCATCTATAAAAGTGACGAAATAAACAGCCATATGCCTTCCTCTCACATTCATTGGACCACATACGTCATAATGGATTAAGTGCAGAGAAAATTCAGCTCTTTTACCTTTTCCAAATGGTTTCCTTGTCGTTTTCCCTACTAGGCAATGCTCACATATGGGCAAATCGACTCTTTCAATGTTGCCCAACAAGCCCTCTTTGGCTAGTCTATTCATACGTTGTTGAACAATATGACCAAGTCTAGCATGCCACACATTCACATCATTATCATATGAATTAGGAGACGTGAGAAGGGAATACCAAACATTTGCATTAACATAGTCAATATCTAATACAATAAAACCATCCAGAAAATAACAACAACCATAGTAATTTGTATCCAAAAACAAATCCACACCTCTATTATGGAAGCTCATATTAAAACCTAATTTAACCAATACTAAAACAGACACTAAATTCCGAAGAATCTCCGGAAAATACAATACATCATGTAGGAACAAAGTGTGTCCACCATGCATATTTAGTTGGCAGGTGTCAATTCCTTTCACTTCAGCTCTAGAGTTGTTTCCCACATAGATCCACTTAGTTCCAGTTGGTACTCATCGGAATTCGACGAAGGATTCTCTATCATTCGCTACATGGTCTGTCGCTCCCGAATTCACAGTCCACAAAGGATTAGACTCAATTAAGAATACATAACTCGACACAAAAAAAAAAAGTTCTGAAAAGTACAATGGGTGTTTACCTTATTTGGCTCACGACAATCGCGAGCATAGTGACCATTCTTGTCACAGTTGTAACACTTCACCCTTGTAAGCTTCTTCATTCGAGGATGCTTTCCTCTTTCATGTTGGTTAAGCTTAGGTTTCTTCCCTGAAGGACCTGCTTCCTTACCTTTCCCTTTATCAAACCAGTTAGGACGTTTGCGCTTGGAGCTCGAAGCTCCATGTGAGCTAGAACCAGCATGGTAGATTTCAGCTTCTGGCTTAGCCACCAAGAGGCGGTCCTCTTCCAACTCAAGATGACGCATTGCTTCCTTAAAAGTTTTGATATTTTCATTATGGGTCAGGTGCACTTTCATATGCTCCCAACTCTGAGGTAAAGAACAAATCACTGCTTGCACTTGCTGCTCATCAGTGAGGACATGACCAGCATCTTTCAGCTCATTAATCATGTTTGACATCTTTCTAAGATGTTGCTTCATGGTCTGACCATGAGACTTCTTATAAGAGTCAAACCTAATAGTGAGCTGCCTAAGTCTGGTCACTGAAGTATGACCAAATCTTGCTGCCAATGCTTCCCACATTTCCTTGGCATTCTCAAAATGCCTAAACTCTCGCATGACATCATTTTCCATGCTACTCAGCAACATAATGCGAGCAAGAGAGTTCTTTCTTTTCCATGCAGCAAATGCTTCCTTGTCTCTCTTGTCTTTGTGCAGTGTTTCCTTCTTCGGGTTCTACCATGGTCGGGTTAAGAGCTTCTAGTGCCTCTTGCTCTTCCAAAGCATATATTGATTTTCATGTGCCATATTTCATAGTTATCACCATTGAGCTTTTCACCTTTGTTCAGCTCGGCAACTATGCTCTTTGTGGCTGAAGCCATTGATCGAACACATCGACATATATGCACGAATTATTAATGCCTATCATTTATGCATCCATTTTGCACAGACCCATCATATTAATGAACAATTTCAAGTAAGGTTTTAGAATCAAAAGGTCACTATATTTCCAATTATTATCCAAAAATCCTAACTTAAAACTATCATTAATATAATTGTCTTATGCAAAATAAATTCTATGAAGCTATAAAAAATTTCTATGAACTACCCACAGCAATCAACAATAACAGAAATCAAATAATATTTGACCTCCAATAGAATAATAATGCTTTCACATAATACAACTAACATATGAGTTGCTACATCAACAACAATCAGGTAGTAAACATTACATAAGATGTTCACAAAGCACACTTAACAAAGGCCAGCCAATACATCTAACACCAAGTCAATACACGAACTGGAAAAGATCATCTTTTGTTCAATTTCTTGATCTTTTCCCTTGTAACAATCCAATAATAATCATCTATAAAATCCATCACAATTTTCCTAAATGAAGTGGCTTTGTTGACATCCCATATGCGATTCAACACTTCTTGCCATTTTGGTGGAATGGTGTCATGAAAAATCGCACCATCTCAGATTGTGGCATAGGACGACCATTCCATATGATTTTTTGAATTTTCCCGTTGACTTCAAGAACGTGGTCAATTAAGTCACCACTCTCCAATCGATGATTAGTCAGCTCAGCTATCAACTTAGAAAGCTTTTCCTTTTGTTCATCGGTAATTACGCGAACAGGTGTGCGCAACCTTAGGGGAGGCATTGTTCTTGCAACAAATGCATAACAAATAAGGGATTACATATAATCCTCATAGACTTAATTGAAAAAAAAAAACACATTCCTTCTTTTTTTTTTGGTCAAAGTCAACGGTCAAAATCAATAGTCAATGGTCAACGGTCAACCGGGTCGGGTCGCCGGGTCGGGCAGGCCGATTGGACCGAATGGACCAGTCGGACCGGTCGAACCGGTCGGGCCGGGTCGGACAGATGGACTGGCACATGTGACACGCGTGCAGCTGACGTCACGATGACGTCAGCTGGCGTGTGCCTCGCAAGCGCCAGCGACCGTGCACGCGCACGTGCGTCGCACATGCACACGTCGGTCGCGTGCGTGCGGGCGACGCACGCGCCTTCCCTTGCGAATCGGCGCGTGCGTTGCAGGCGCCGAAGACGCCGGTTCGTTCCGGTTGCGCGTGGGGCCGCGTCCGACAGCCTTTGGCGGCGTTCCGCCACTCGTCGCGATCACCTCAACGAGACCTTCCACCCAACGCCATCAGAAATTGATTTTGAGTTACAGAAACTCGAAAAAATGAATGAACAGTACTCGGGTGTCGAGATTTTTTGCCCCGATCGGTGTCGGCCGATTAATTTCACGAAAATTCAATTAAAAAACATTCATAAACATGAAAGGAGTCGGGAAAACATGAACTAGGGCTCTGATACCAATGTTGGGATTCTCGGATTCCCAAAAACCGGATTCGACACTAAATCGGACCCCTAAAACAAATGCGGAAGACGAGCCCAGGAAAAACACATGCATCATCGATCCTAAGGCACATCACAGAATTGAACGTACCTTGTTAGCCACAGATTAAACACCCACGCTGATATGAGGAAGAAAAACCGGTCCCGTTCGATCTGATGACACGAATTTGCCTTGAAGGGAAGAGATCGTCGCATTTTTCTTACTATTTTTCTTTTAGAGGTGTTTCAAGGGAGAGAGGGAGGAGGAAACGCACGTTATATGCCAAAAGGTGCGTTCCTCCCTCTCTCTTCTCCCTTAAATACGTTCCCTCCAAAAAGGAAACGTGTCCCTTCATCATATCCCTCCATCCATGAGCCCTAATATTTCGGGCCGGGCTTTTAGGCCCAACATGGGCGGACAGGCCAACTTAGGCCCATCACTTTAATAAAACCATCATCACATCGTTCACGCCATTCTCTCTGTTTCATCATCACCACAAAAGCAAAGCCATCATGTTACTCGCTTCAGTCCTATCTACAAATGCAGAATCAAGCGCTTCATTAAGCGCCGTCTGGACACTACAGACATACCTGCGTTTGAAGTTGTAGGGTTTGATCTCACCCGAGGAATCGTGAGCAGCCCAGCCGGAGACAGTGAGTGTGTGGTTCTGAGTCTCTCAAGCCATCAGACGATCGGAGAGGAACACGTCCATTCTTGGTAATGTCGGTGTTGAAGATGCTTACGCACCGCAGATCTTGCTATTGTAACGAAACCTCGTGACTGTGTGCTGTAGTCGCATTGGTGTCTTGTGCCTCATTGCATGGGGGAGCTTTTATATAGCCAGTCATGCAGGATCCAGTAATTAAGCCGTGGGTTGACCCTACCTTTGACTTTAGAGAAGACTCGGCACATCATAATCATATTACTAACTACTCCGAGGAGTGTTTCAAGTGGAGCGACACGAGCGAGTGAAAAAAATATTGGACAGACTCTCGTCACGGAAGATTGTTTTATGAGTTCATGGTTTGTTAATGAGAACGGATGCACTGCTCAATCATTTTCTTTGTAATATTTGTAAATTTGCTAGCCAAAGATCTCGGATTATTGCATTAGATGAAACTGAAATTACTCAAGTTCCCTAGGCCTTTCTTTAGGATGTTATCCCCTTAGCTGTTTATAGGGTTTTTGTCCCTAAACTTTTATATAGGATTTCATCCCCTCGGCCGCTCATAAGGTTTCAGTCCCTAAATCTTTCTTTAGGGCGTCATAACCCCAACCGTTAATAGAGTTTTAGACCCCAGGCCTTTCTTTAGAAAATTATCCCCTAGGCCGCTCGAGGGATTTTAGTCTTAGGCCTTTTCATAAAGACATAATAAAAGCACTGATTGCATGAGTGTATCAATGCATGAGAAGTCTATAGCCTAGGCCTTTCCTTAGGGTGTGATTCTTTCGGGCGCTTATAGGGTTTTAGTGCCTAGGCTTTTGTCAATTTTTCCTGAATACTTAATTAGGGCAAACTTACTTTACTTAATGTCACAATTCGATTAGACCTCGCTCAACCAGCCCATCCTAACATGTATTTTCTTCATTGTTTATTCATTCATTATCTTTTTCAGTAATCTAGAAAGCCAAAAGTATAAACCAGCTTGCACCTCCTCGTGTAAAAAATATATCGCTAACTCGAAACTTTACCAAAAAGCTTCTCCACCGCCATCAGCCCTTTTTATCACCTTCAAATGCGCGTTGCTCCTAGTGATTTAGGTATGTTGAGGGTTTTATCACCTCCACCGCTCATAGGGTTTTAGTTCCTAGGCCCTTTCTTAATGACATCAGAAATACACTGATTGCATGAGCGTATCAGGCTATGAGAAGTTCTTTCTCCGAAGCTTGAAATGATCTTGGGATAAAACCCAATGAGAGGATGTAGGGATAGAACCCAGTGTGAAAACTCCGAGAAGGCATCTCCTCATTCAACGGAAAACATTATAACTATTGAGAAAATATTCTCTAAGTGATTTTGATAATTGACAAAACTTAAAAACTTTGTTTCTGATAAAAATTATGTTTAGCTTGAAAGTCTAAAGGAATAGGAACAAACGACATCAATCAGAATCAAAGTCATGGTTTATTTTTTCTTCCTTATATATTTTGTTAAATGGCTAGGAATGAGTCAAATATACTTGTGCAATGGCTAGCAAAAATTGGTTGGATTCCTTGCCATTTTTATAAGAAATTCAAAAGGTAAATTTGCCTATATCTATCAAAGATTCAACATTCTCGGAATTTTTTTATTAAAAGCGAAACATTCTTTCCATTCGTAAACACTCAACTTTGGGAACCCGAACTGCTGTATGCACATCAGATTTATGGGAAGCATCAACCCTAGTGATCTTGAAGCCATCAGATCTTTTCAATCAGATCCAAGAGCAACGGGTAGATTGGCTAGATAATCCTTCTAGAGATATGTCCAATAGTCAGCTTGAGGTAGGAGGAATATAAGAGGAGGTCTTGAAGCTGACAGGAGAGGATTTGCATTCACGAGAACTAAAGCTTATAATTCCAAAGCTTGAAGAGTGTTTTATGATTATACACATTTGCCTTCACTGAGCTATAATGTGCAAACCTTTTAGAGGCTGAGAGTGTGAGGAGTTGTTCACACAACCTTGAGTGCTCGAAGTCCATAACTTGTAACCTCTTATCGATTTTCTAGTGAATTCTAGCCAATAGGCTGTAGAATGGGAGAATAAACGTAGCCTTGCAAAAGCTAAACCACTATAAACCTTTGTATGCAATTTTTTTTATCATTTACTACTTTCTTATTATTTGTGATAGAATTGCATACTGATAAGATCTGACCACTTCATCAGAAGTTATCTCGCTGCAATATTTGTTTAAATTCTTTTATTTATGTACAATCACTTATTCACCCCCTCTAGGTGATAGATCTAGCCATAACAATTGGCATTAGAGCCAGGTTACACTTTATTGAAGCACTTTATTATTTCTGAGTTAAGGATCTTTTGATGGCTAGTAATATTGTACCAGGTCTGACAGAAGGTTAGAGTGATACAAGGCCTCCTTACTTTGACGGAAAAGATTACCACATTTGGAAAAACAAGATAAAAGCTTTTATTAGATCCAAGGATGTCTTGGAGTGGAACGTTGTTCTAAGGGGTGTAAAACCTGAACCTCCCTCGACTAAAGAAGAAGGCAAAAAACCAGAAATCTCAATCCTATCTGATGCGGACATTGTCAAAAGAGAAGTACTAGATGCTAAAGCCGTCTATTCATTATATTGTGCATTATCTATATCCGAATATAATCGAATTTCCTCTTGTGAATTAGCAAAAAAAATTTGGGATAGATTGCAGGTGACAATGAAGGAACTCATCATGTCAAGGAAATGAAGATAAACATTCTTCTCCAAAGTACGAAGCCTTTACAATGAAACCTAAAGAATCCATAACAGACATGTTCAGTAGATTTACTAACATTGTCAATGGATTGGCGTATCAAGGGCAACCTATATCGGACCCAATGAAGGTGAACAAGATTCTTTGAGGATTGTCAAAGGAGCGGAACAATATCAAAACTTCTATCTGAGAGACTCAAATGATATCACCTCTTTCTATGGAAGAACTCATGGGAACACTACAATCCTATGAAGAACGTCTAAACGAGGAAGACATCAGAGGTAAGAAAACAATAGCTTTAAAATCTAATCTTGACTCTGATGATTCAGATCTAGATGAAGATAACGAGGACGATGAAAAAATTGCTCTTATGGTGAAAAAGCTTCAAAAAGTGGCTAGAAGAGGAAGGGTGTTTAAAGTAAAGAAACCCTTCAACTCATTTGAGCAAAAAAGAAGCTTCAATGACAAAGAGGAAAATAAAGATGTTACCTACTTCAAGCATAAAAAGCGAGGACATGTCAAACCAAATTGCCCTCTTCTGAAGAAAAGAAGGAACAAGTATGAGAAGACAAAGAAAGCACTAAAGGCCGAAACGTGGAGTGACATTGAATGTGAAGAAAGCAATGAAGAATACACTAATATATGTCTTATGGAAAAATCTGATTCGAAAGAAGAATTTGAGTTACCAAAGAGAATGAGAAACAAGTGACATCTCGATAATGGTTGTTCAAGACATATGACCGGTGATCCGAGCAAGTTCATTGAACTCTCAAAACTCAATGATGGCAGCATTTCCTTTGGAGGAAACAACAAAGGAAAGATCATTGGCAAAGGAACACTTGAAATTGGAAACCTAACTATAAGAGATGTATCTCTTGTCAAAGGTCTGAACTATAATCTCATTAGTATCAGCCAATTATGTGACACTTGATACAAGATCTACTTTTAAGAAGATAAATTCTCAAGTACAAGTAAAAATCTGAAGTAGTTATTTACTAGAAGGAGACATGGGAATATCTATCTATTAGATATAACAATTGATGATGTTAAGTGTCTGATCTCCATCAAAAACGAATCAAAATCTGGCATAGAAACTTGGACACATAAGCACCAAGCAAATATCGAAACTCTCCTCAAAGAAATTAGCACAAGGATTACCAAATCTCAAGTTTGAAAGATCTAAAATCTATTTAATATGTGCACTAGGTAAACAGGTAAGGAGTTCTTTCAAACCCATCAATTATGTCAGCACTAATAGAGCTTTGCAGCTTCTTCACATGGACATCTTCGAACCTACAAGAAAACAAAATCTGGGAGGTAAAAGGTACTGCTTGGTGATAGTTGACAATTATACAAGGTATATAGGGGTTTTCTTCCTCGCACACAAGCATGAAGCATTTTCTTAATTTTCAAAATTTGCCAAAAAGATTCAAAACAAAAAAAGGTTATTCCATTTCTTCCCCCAAAACTGATCATGAGAGTTCGAAAATTAGAGTTTTTAAAATTTTTGTGAAGAAAGTGGTTTTATGCAACAATTCTCAACTTCCTATACACCTGAACAGAATGGTGTTGTAGAGAGGAAAAACATGTCCTTGCAAGAAATGGCAAGAACCCTCCTTATCAAAAGCAAAATTAGATCACACTTTTGGGCAAAAGTCGTTTTAACAGCATGCTACATCATAAATCGAGTTTTTCTCAGACATTCTTTAGAAAAGACCCCTATGAGCTTTTCAAAGGTAGAAAACCTATCATCTCATATTTTCAAGTTTTTTGCTATGAATGCTTTATTTTAGAAATGCTAATGACCAGTCTGGTAATTTTGATGAAAGATTAGATGAAGGTATATTTATGGGTTATGCAACTACTAGCATGGCTTTCAGAGTTTACAATAAGAGATCTCGCACAGTAAAGGAATTTATCAACATGAAGTTCGATGAAAATTCTAAAATCCATGAAGACTCTGATCAAACAAAGCAATCATTTGATGCAGTTAAAGCACAAGAAGAAATCAAGAATTCAAAGCCAGATGAATAATCTTAACAATAGGAAAAAACATATAAGGATGATAGTGAAAAACCCACAACGTTTGATGATAGATTCAAGAGAAGTTGGAAACATAAGTCAAGCCATCCAAAGGATCTAATCATCGGCAAAATTAATGACAAGATTAGAACAAGGTCATCTCTAAAGATGATGTTAGTACCTTGGCTCTTATTTCAAAAATTGAACCAAAAAAGTACTGAAAAAGCTCTATCAAATGAAAACTAGATTCAAGCAATATAGGAAGAACTTCAACAATTCCATAGAAATGAAGTATGAGATGGGTTCCCATACCAAAAGACCATCTGGTGATAGGGACAAAATAGGTATATAAGAACAAGCTCAATGATCAAGGAAAAGTCACAAGAAATAAAACAAGATTAGTCGCTAAAGGCTACTCTCAAGAAGAAAGAATCAATTATAATAAAACTTATGCACCAGTAGCAAGGTTATAAGCAATCAGACTTTTACTCACTTATGCGTGTTTTCATGATTTCATACTTTTTCATATGGACATGAAGAGTGCTTTCTTAAATAGACTCATCAAGGAGAAAGTGTTCGTAGAACAACCTCTAGGCTTTGAAGGAGCATGAAAGCCCGATCACGTCTACAAGCTCAAGAAAGCTCTATATGGTATGAAACAAGCCCCTTGTACCTGATATGAAAGGTTGACAACTTTATTTATTCAAAATGGTTTCATAAAGGGTAATGTTGACACTATTTTATTTATTCGAAGAAAAGTAAGGAAATTTTACTAGTGCAAATTTATGTTGATGACATTATATCTGAATCTCCTAATGAGATCTCTATAAGAATTTTGCTAAGTTGATGCAAGACGAGTTTGAGATAAGCATGATGGGAGAATTAAATTTTTTCCTCGGATTGCAAATCAAACAAACAGAAGAATGAACTATTTTTTACCAAGAAAAATACGCCAAGAAGCTTGTGAAGAAATTTCACATGGAAAACGCGAAGAAATTAGAAACTCCCATGTCTTACTCCTCGAAGTTCGACAAAGATGAGAATGGCAAAAAGATTTATCATAAGCTTTATAGGAGAATGATTGGTTCCCTATTTTATCTCATCGCTTCAAGACTGATATCCTTTACGCGTGTGGGCTAGATTTCAATCAGACCCTAGGGAATCTCATCTCTCTGTTGTCAAAAGAATTATTAAGTACATCAACACTTACTCTTCTCTATGACTCTAGTATCCTAAGATATCAAAGTTTATGTTATATGGGTATTCCAATATTGATTTTGTATGATGCAAGATTGACAGGAAATGCATGTCTGGAACATGTCAGTTGTTGGGAAATATGCTTGTATTTTGGTTCTCCAAAAAGCAATAGACGGGTAACCTTATCAACTGCTGAAGCTAAGTTCGTTGCTTTGGGTAGTTGCTGCGCCCAAATTCATTGGATGAAGCAGTAACTAAAGGACTACGGAGTAGTGGACTTTAATACAATGATCAAATGCAACAATACAAATGCCATCAACTTGACGAAAAATCCAATCTTACACTCTAGGGCCAAGCATATAGAAATCAAGCACCATTTCATACGCAATCATGTCAATAACAATAAAGTATACATTTAGTTTGTTGATTCTCAAAATCAGTTGGCTGACATTTTTACGAGACCTCTTGACAAAAAGGCTTTTGATTTTATTTGAGAAAAACTTGGTATTACTAATCCATTTGCTTCAAGTTAGAAGATGTTGAGTAGATCCACTATTTTGTCTTCCAATTTGACAGTAATAATATTTTTGAAAGCATATGAGGTATAATTTTCTTCATTAATTAAATTTATTCCCATAATTTTTATCTAGCTATGAAATTGTTCTTTCCAAAAGCTTTTTACAGTAAAAACTCGGATCTCTTTTAAAAAATTTCAATCTTGTCGCTTCAAATTCCATAAAAAGCAAAAAAAAATTCTCTCTTCTTTGTTCCTCTCCACACTCACTGAACTCACTCTCTACAAAATACCTCCCACATCCTCTTCTCTATTATAAAAAGATCAAAAATTTTCTTCACTTTTGAAACCATGGCACCAAAAACTACTCCAAAGTAGAAGCCTAGACCTTCAAGTTCACATCGATCAAATCGCATTACGAGTCTGCAATCCAGAGTTAGAGGAAGCCCTGAATTCTTCGATCTGTCTTACTCGTCTGAAAGCATTGAAAGTATGGAAACTTCTTCAGACTTTTCTCAGTTAAGATCGACAATTGGCAATCTCAAGGCATTAGGAGATAGTGAGGATGTAATTTCTCAGCTGTTAGCCAAGTATAGTTTTGATAGTAAAGAGGCATTAGAGTTAATGTCCGTTAATCCCGTTAGAAGCATGCCTCACACTAGTGTTGCTGATTTGAGTGCTACTAGATCAAGAAAAGGGAAGAAAAAAGTATCTAAGACATATGTTAGTAAGAAAAAATTAAGGATAATGGGTGAAAGGGTGATAATGATGAAAAATTATATGCCAATTTTAGAAGGAAAGTTATTACATATGTGACTGATGCAAATTGTGTAGATAAATTGAGTAAATCTTAAGAGCATCAACAACACTTCAGATTTCTTGAATGGTCGCTCATTTTCTATTGTTCATCTTATTATATTGCACATGTATAGAACAGTTCTAAAGAACAAAGGGCAATTGCCTTATGGATCTCTAATCACGAAATTTTTTTGTGAATTAAACATTGAGATTCCAAGAAAATTGAGCAAGGTTCAACTACCTCCTCTAAAGATAGATGAGCAAATGATGAGAAAAATGAGTTTCAGGCACACAGCTGAAGGATGGAAAAACACAAAAAGGTAGACTACTGAAAGTGGATGTAGATGAAGTTGTGCTAGACCTAGTTGATCAACCCATCAAAAGAAGATGAATTGTTGAACAGAGACAAAGCTCTTGAGCTTTCTTACAAAACCTTAATGAATAAATGTTGGAAGAATTTGAAGAGGATACAATTAATTTGGATGACAATATCGATGCTTATCAACCTAACATTGATGTTGATATTGATGATGAGAATGAAGCCAAAGAAGAGATAGGAATAGGGACAATCACTAATTAGACAGAGGAAGTCATTGCTGAAGAACAATAGCAAAAGGATGCTGAAGATCAACTCAGAACAACAAATGATCAAGCAAGTATGGTGGATGTTGATCTGACTAATGAATAGGAGAGTGTTGATATTGGTGTTGAGCATCAAAAGCCTCCTAGGGATCAGGACATCATCGAGCATCAAGAACTTGTTTAGGATCAAACCATTACTGATGAACAGAGTTCAAAAAAACACAGGCATTGTTGAAGCTAATTCTTCCCAAGTGGAACCACCTATTCAGGGGGAGCCTAATAATACAGAAGATCTTATGGAACCTCTACTTGAAAACATCCCTGCAGAATCTGATCATGTGGAAAATCCTAGTGATGTGAATCAAGAAGCTATTGTTGATAAATGAGCTACTAATAGTACTGATGTTGTTCAAGAAGGTCCAGAAATATCTAACGAAATGACTAGAGTTCTTCCTGATCTCCTAATTACTTAGGAAATTCATCCGAACACTCCTCCAGCTCTAGAACTTACTATGGAAGATGCCCCTGTAGCTGAACTAACTTCCATCCCTATTGGAACTCTTCGCATTACTAGTGAGCAAATTGATGATCCTGTTCATTCTTATGACCTAGTTGTGTAGGATAAAGGAAAGGAGTTGCAAGTATCAAGAAGGAGTATGATGTTGCTAGACAGAGGCAGGAGGATATTGATATGGTAATAAAATTGGGGGTAGAGATTGACCTTTCAAGAATTCTTGTCATTGATAGCATTGGAGAAAAATTGTTTCTACAAACTCTATTTCAAATGATGAAGCATAAGGATAGCATGGAGAGAGAAATGAAGAACTTAAATTTCTTCCTCCAAATTCAAGTTAAAGCACTAGAAACCAAAATGACAAGCATGGAGAATACTCTAGAAAATATGTAGTATTATGTTCTTGTTTAACTGCCTCTAGACCATAAAGTTCCATCTCCTGCTCCAATTCCATCTCTAGCTCCCATTCTAGACCCTGACCCAAACCAACCATCATCTTCCAAATAATTCTCTATGTTTGCATTATTTCTTGAAATTCGAATTGTTTTGTCATTTGGTTTGTAATGATTGTGGATTTTCATTTGTTGAACTGACCTTAGTACCCTGGTTTGCTTATAATTTTGAGTTTTATCTAGTATTCTTTTTATTGTTGACAAAAAGGAGAGAAAGTGGAGGTGGACCAACAAAGGAGAACTAATATTACAACTTTACTGCGCTAAAACTTTTTCCGCAGGTTCTCCAAAGACTTTGAACATTGTAAAAGTTAAGGGGATTGGTTAAATTGTTCTTGTCTCCTACTTTTAAATTCAAAGCATTAGCTATAAGAGTTTCACTAAAATTCTTTCAATGCAGATATTCTTATGGTTTGACTATGCCTTATTTCAAAAAAAAAAATTATTCAAGAACTACTTCTATTTCAAAACTTTTCACCTCATCAATCTTCTCGTTTTTGTCATCATTAAAAAGGGAGAGATTATTGAGAAAATATTCCCTAAGTAGTTTTGATGATTGACAAAACTTAGAGACTTTGTTTCTGATAAAGAATATCTTCAGGTGGAAAGTCTGAAGGAATAGGAACGGACAATATGAATCAGAATCAGAGTCATGGCTTATTCTTCTTTCCCTATATATTCTATTAAATGATGAGGAAAGAGTCAAATATACTCATGCAACGGCTAGCAGAAATTAGTTGAATTCCTTGCCATTTTTTTAAGAAGTTTCAAAAGGAAAATTTGCTTATATCTATCGGAGATTCAACCTTCCCGGAATTTCTTATTAGAGGTGAAACATTATTTCCATTTGTAAACACTTAACTTTTGGAAACTTGAATTGTTGTATGAATGGCAGAAATTATGGGAAACATCAACCTCAGTGATCTTGAAGCCATCAGATCTTCTCAACCAAATCTAGGACCAACGGGTAGATTGGCTGGATGATCCTTCTAGATATACGTCTAATGGTCAACTTGGACTAGGAGGAATATAAGACAAAATCACGAAGTTGAGGGGAGAGGATTTGCATTCATGAGAACTTAAGTTTATAATTCCAAAGTCTGAATAGTATTTTGTGATTATACACATTTGCTTCGCTAAGCTATATTGTGTAAACCTTTTAAAGGCTAAGAGTATAAGGAGTTCTTCACACAAATTTAAGTGCTTGAAGCTCAAGACTTATAATCTCCTATCAGTTTTTCTAGTGGATTCTAGCCAATAAGTGTGAAAGCTAGTATGAGCACCTAGAGGGGGTGAATAGGTGCAAAAACAATTTTACGTGATAAATGTGCAGCACTAATCAACAATAGATTATGAAAAGAAAATTCGTCTCTTGTAAACAAAACGAGTTATGATCGAAGTAAAAGAGTGTAGAGAAGAGACTATGAACATAGAGATTATAGTGGTTCAGCTTAATCTAAGCCTACGTCCACTCTTCCACACTGACAGCCCACCGGCTGGATTTCACTATCAACAAAAGAGATGTTACAGAAAAACTCTTCCTTGATTACACAATGTAGAGACTCCACTACACTTCCTCTAGGTCTCTCAAAGATATAGACTCTCTTTTGTGTACAAGATTTCGCTCAACAGTTTAATTGACAAAGAACTAGGAGCTTCAGACTTTGGAATTCTTCTATCGCGCACTTCTCAAACAACTAGAACGTTTTCCTTATATACTCCTTTATGCCATCACACCCGTTGGCACTTTCCAAAGGAATTCTTCCAATCTACCCGTTGGACAAAATTAATTAGGAAGATCTTCGAGCTATTTAAGAAACATTATGATAGCCCATCAATCCTGCTCGCCCATAAAATCAGGATCTAGGTTTCCATAAGTAGAACCTTCCAAGTATACTTCATCAATCAACGGATTCATAATCCCTAAATCAATCTTGATTTGAATAATGGATTACGGCATGCTATATCTAGCCAATAGATCTTCTCCAGTCAATAAAGTCAAATCCTTAACGGAACATCCAGTTCTGGATAAGCCTTCTTCGACAGTCTAAAATCTGTCAATGAGGATAGACTTTGAGTCTTGAGTCTGGCAGTCCGGAGTCTTCAAACTTTGATGGAAGAGTCTGCAAGTCTTCAGACTAGACTGATGGAAACATTTTGTTAGCTTCCAAACACTCAATGAAGTTTTCTCCAACAATCTCCCCATTTTTTATGGTGACAAAACTTTCCTGCAGATTTGGATAACTTTGTCTTGCAAAACATTACTCAAGCAAATATGGATATCTCACAAAGATAAATGGCTTAATAACACTAGAATCTACATCCATAGAAAATAGGTTAGTCTTGTAAATGAACAAAGCCCATGAGATATCAATAGTACTTAAGATAAACAAATGTTCAGGTAGTCAAATCCAAATCCAGTTCAAGTCCAAACAGTCAAACACAAAAGTCAAGTCAATCAAACATAATCGACACAAAAGTAGTTCAAAGTTCAAAATCAAATCTACACCACATCTCTCCCCCTTTTTGTCATCATTAAAAAGGTAAAGATGAAAATAGAATGTAATTAAGATTGCTTGGGAACACGAACAAGCTGAAAATCTCCCATTGACTGGACAATCCCTTCCAGCTTTCTCAAATCCTCCTTCAGATGCGCCACTTCTTCACCCTTGGCATTTACTTGAACTTAAACGGCAAGGGCGTGGATTTGATCATGCAAAGAAACTGAAGAGGTTTGTCCTGCATTCTGCAAGTTCTGTACTTCGCATCCTAGAGCATATATTTTGACCTCGCATCTCCAGGAAAACATCAAGTATTCTGTGAAAATCTGCTGAATTATCAGTCTGAGTACGAGTTTATGCACGATCAGATGGAGTATAGGCAGATGATGGTAGATCAGCATGGTCACGCAAATTGGGCGATGAAACTTCATGTCCCTCCTCAGGAAATTGAGAGGCATAGATGTCCTGTGGATCTGCTGGAGAACGACTTATTCCTTCACTAGTGATAGGGAATGAGGATGTTCTTTTCTCAGGATCTCCCCCTATTTCCATGCCTTCAGGTGGGGAAAAGAGTTCCTCATGCTCTGCTTCCGCTTGATCTCCTCTCTCCTCTTCTTCTTCTTCTTCTTCTTCAATTATTTCATCTGCTTCTCTCTCCTCTGTTTCTTTCTCCAAAACTTCTTTCTCTCTAGTCCTCTGTTCTATCTCATCAATGTCTTTTTCCTGTCTCTCCGTCGATTCTGGAACAGAACGACTCAAATTCTTCAATGCCATCGCAGAAATGGTGATATCATCCTCATCCTCTTCATCATCAATGATGAGAGCTCTTCTTTTTTTAGATGGAGCAACCATGGGCTCCTTCCCTTTTCTCTTTGCAGCCGAAGAGATTTGATGAGTCTTGACAGAGGTTTTCTCCTTGAATTGTTCCAACGCCTTGTTGAGTTCCTTCAAATGCATTTTAGAAACCATTTTCAGTCCCACCACCATTTGATCGCATGTTCAAACATAGAAAATCCGGAGAGGCTGAACGTTCAAATGTCTGAATAACTTAGTCACAAGAGCTGGATAAGGAAGTTGACTCTTGTCCTTCAGCACTGCTCTGTACATGTGGAACATAATAGTATGTGGAAGAGAAAACTTTTTCCCAGCATTGATGGCATACATCAGCTTTGCCTCCGAGTTTGAAACGTCGATCTTTGAAGTAGATTTTGGTCTGAGGCAGTTAATCACAATCTTGTGAAGCAAAATGTTGGTCGTATTCATCCTTAAATAGGAAATCTTCCCTTCCGTCCTTCTATCCGGAACAAGTTCCAACGTTGCACGAGCAATAGACACACTGATAGGTCGATATCTCCCTCTTTCAACCCCAATCACATCAGCCAATGTATTCATGTCAACCACATAGTCTTGATCTCGAATACTAAAGGAGAACCTATTCGCATCCAAGAAACTGAGATTCGAATAGAAATAAGTAGTAAGTTCAGCATGAGCTTTTATAGATTTAGAACAAAACTGTTCGAGTTGAAAAAGACTGAATTTTTCTCGCAGATTGACATTTACAAAGTCAAGAAAGTCAAAATCTACACTTCTAGGGTTTATCACCCCACGCTTCAGCAACTTAGAGTACAGTTGCTTGTGTTCCTCCTATCGAAATAAATCCGTTCTTTTGCTTCGGATTTTTGCTGCAACACCCATTCTAGGTTTAAACTGAGTGTACATCCTATCATCGTCATTCCAATCTGGTTGACTCAACCCTCCAACATGTGGATCGCTTGGGATATTTTCCAATGCTTCTTCCGCCGACCCAGTAAGGGCAATTCCCAATCGTTCCATTGTGCATAAAAAGAAAGTTTCATTTCTATACCCTTTTTCTTTCAGAAATTCATCAATGTAGTTCAACGGAGTACCACCCCTCTTCAAAGCACGATAAAGTTTGAAGGTAAAAGCGGGCTTAAGAGTTCTTACGGGTTCTGCATCTTTGATGATTTCTTCCTCTTCTCAATGTTCAACACCTTGAGTTCTAGATGGAGGAGGTGGACGCTACTAAGAATGTTGTGGGCTCTGCTGCTGTCTAGGAAATTCTTCTTCCTCGGTGAGATCAAAGTGCGTAGGCCCCTCATGCATTTGCTGTGGTCCCCTGTTCGCGATCCTCGAAGACTTTCTTTTAGACGACATCTTTCACAGTCTTTGAGAGATCCCAAGCTTGTTTCCCAAGAAAAATGAAAAAATTTCGAGGATTAAACAAGAGAAGAAGACGGAAATGGAAGATCTGTGCTCTCTTAGGGTTTTTGTGAGTAAAACAAAGAAGAACCGACAGTATATAAGGCAGTCGAAACGAGGCATACGGAACGTCGTAAAAAGGAAATATAAATATGCCTTTTTGAAAAATAATTGTCTTTTTCAAAAAATTAGATAACTATCATTTTAAATAACTTCTTTTTTGAAAAAAAAAATTGCATTAATCACGAAAAAATTGGGAAAATAACACCAATCAATTTCGGATAGAAGACCGTACCTTTTCAAGATTTGATCCGCGAAATAAATTTCTAAAATAGAAATAACTTACAGTCATAGAGACTTAATTGTCCGAGTCTAAGAGACTTTAGACTTTTAGTCCTGAGTCTGAACATCTTCAGGCTTTAAGATATTGAGACTGGAATGAATAACTTCAAATTGATTTTTCTCCAAAGGCTTTGTAAATATATCCGCCAATTGATTCTTTGAGTCGATAAACTAAATTGAAACTTATCCATTTTGAACATGATCTCTAATGAAATTATGTCGAATCTCTATATGTTTTGCTCTTGAGTGAAGAATCGGATTCTTGGTGAAATTGATTGCTTATTTGGTGTTGTCACATTTGATTTGAGTGCATGAATCTTCAATTCCAAAGTCTCTTAACTGTTGTTTTATCCACAGAATTTGTGAACAACAACTTCCAAGAGCTACATACTATGTTTCTGCTGTAGAAAGAGCTACTGTACTTTGCTTCCTTGAAAACCAAGATACTGTCCAGCTTCCAAGTAGTTGACAAGTGCCTGAGATGCTCTTTCTATCAATTCTGCATTCGGCTAGGTCTGCATTTGAGTATCCAAGAAGAGTAAAGTCTCATTTTTTAGGATACCAGAGACCCAAATTTGAAGTTGAGGCAATGTATTTGATAATACGCTTTGCAGCACTTAAATGAGATTCTTTAGGGTCTGATTGAAATCTGGCACACATACAAACACTAAATAATATGTCAGGTCTAGAAGCAATTAGATAAAGAAGTGAACCAATGATACTTCTGTATAGCTTCTGGTCAACTTTCTTTCCTTCTTCATCTTTGTCCATCTTCAAAGAGCTTGACATTATTATATCAGTCTTTTTGCAATTTTCTAGTCCGAACTTTTTGACAAGTTCTTTAGCATATTTTTCTTAATGGATAAAGATTCATTCCTTCTGTTGTTTCACTTGAAGCCCAAGAAAGACGGTTAGCTCACCCATCATGCTCATTTCAAACTCATCCTGCATAGACTTAGAAAATTTCTTGCACAGACTTTCATTAGAAGATCCAAAAATAATATCATCAACATAAATTTGAACAAGTAGAAAACTTTTGCTTTCTCTTTTAATAAATAATGTAGTATCTACTTTACCTTTAACAAAACCTTTTTGAATTAAAAACTTACTTAGTCTGTCGTTCCAAGCTCGAGGTGCTTGCTTTAAACCATATAAAGCATTTTTCAGTCTGAATACAGAGTCTGATTTTTTTGGATCTTCAAAACCGAGTGGTTGTTCCACATAGACTTCCTCTTGGATAAATCCATTTAGGAAAGCACTTTTGACGTCCATTTGGAATAACCCGAAATTCTTATGACAAGCAAAAACAAGTAATAATCTAATTGCTTCTAACCTTGCTACTGGTGCGTAAGTCTCATCATAGTCTATCCCTTCTTCTTGCGTATATCCCTTGGCCACGAGTCTTACTTTGTTTCTTATGACATTTCCTTTCTCGTTCATCTTATTCCTGAAAACCCATTTAGCTCCAATGATAGACTTACCTTTTGGTTTAAGAGTCAATTACCAGACATCATTAATGTTGAATTTCCTGAGTTCTTTTTGCATAGCTTCAATCCAACTTTCATCAGTTCAAGCTTCTTCTATGCTTTTGGGTTCTCCACAGCACTAGGTTCTTCACGCCTTTTGGATCTTATGCGAATTCCTTCATTAATATCGCCAATAATGAGATCTTTGGGATGACTAGACTTATGGCTCTATTTGCTAGTTGAATTGTCAGATTGTTGATCATTTTTTGAATCTTCGTCGATCATTTGTTGCTGGTCTTCTGAAGTCTGAGCTGCTTCTGAAGATTTAGACTTTGTAGAGTCTGGAGCAGGTTCAAATTCTTCAAGTTGAGTCTGAATTGATTCATTTTGCATAGAATCTTGAAATTTGACATTCATTGATTCCTCCACAGATTGAGTCTTCTTGGGCTGTGCATGACAACGCTTCTGTTCCCGGGAAGAGTTTTTTTTCAAAAATAGTTCTTTTCTATTTCTGCTCCGGGGAACAATTTCTGAGTAAAAGAACCCGTTTGCTAACGACATAAAATTTATACTCTTGGAATAGACAAAGAATAGAAATGCGTTTGGTAACGCAACAATTTCTTTTATGTATTTATTCATTTTTTATTCTTGCCGACGGATCACCGCCGCCGCCACCGCCGCCCACCGCCGGCCCGCCGGCCCGCCACTGCTGCACGACCACCGGCCCTCGACCTTCACCGCCGACCGCCGCCGGAAACCCATCGGCCGTCGACGACCTTTAGCAGTTTGGAGTTTTTTACGGTCGAATAAATTAGTTTGGGGTAAATTTGTCATAAATATACCAATTTAGAGTTTTTTATGATCAGTCGGGGTAAATTTGTTTGGGGTAAAACATTAGAGGTGAAACAATCTAATTGCCGCCGACGACCTGTACCAGTTTGGGGTTTTCATGGTCAAAAAAATAGATTGGGGTAAATTTGTCACAAGTGTACCAGTTTGGAGTTTTTCAGGGTATTAACCCTTTAGTTAACTAATTATTTTTTACGAACCAATCGAGTGAAAGTTTGGAAAATTAATTCCGTGGAAACATTTTCCCAAAAAAATTGTACCCTACGTTTGTTCGTGTGAGCAAGAGCTCCGTTTGGCGTGATTTTATGTCCTAATTCGTGCCAGCTTCGAAAACTCTAATTTGGCGTTATTGAAGAGGAACCCTAATTTTATTTGTCCCCAATTTATTGCATTGAAATCAATTCAATCTAAAACATTTTTATGTTAGTACAAATTTAATACATCCGACCAATTTATGTTGGAAATCGCTGACATGGACATTGGCTGCCCTAAGTGAGAGCCTTCACAGTCTCACTCAAAACTTACTACCCTTGCCAGCCAAGATGAAGGAAAAAAAAAACAAATGAAAAAAAAAGAAGAAAATAAAATAAAAGAAAAACTATAAAAAAAACTATAAAAAATGATCAAAATTTTACTAAATATTATTAAAAAATGTTCGTCATCGGTGGCGGCTATGCTACATAGGATGGTTGATGTTTACGTCCAGATTGATTTAATTGTTGCCAATTTGAAAATATTTATAACTAAATTAGCCTAATTAAAAAGCTCAAAATGTTTATATCTAAATTACCAGTCTAACACTTTATCCTCTGTTTGTCATAAATTTACCAGTTTTGTAATATTTGTGATATTAATCCAATTTAATGGAAACCATTAAAGGGTAAAATTGTCATAAATATACCAATATATGGATTTTTTATAGTAAAAAAATTTGTTTTTAGAATCAGCAGAAGTTACCACTTACCATAGCTTTGTGTGGGGGACTTCAACGAGGCATTGCACCACTGGGAGAAAGTAGGCAGCAAACAAGTGGAAAACTACCAACTCATAACCTTCCGGGACTTTCTTGGCAAGTGTTCACTAATGAATCTGGAATCCAAAGGCTGCGCCTTCACCTGGACCAACAACCGATCAGGAGATCAATTCGTCAAAGAGAGACTTGACAAGGGTCTTTACAATTTAGATTGGAGAATTTCTTATCCTAATGCAGAAAGTATCGCACTACCAGCTATAGGGTCTTATCACAGCCCCATTATTATATCCCTACACGCATGGCAAAACAAGAAAATGAAGACCTTCCGATATGAAGCTTTCTGGGCAGAAGATTAGGAAAGATGAGGAAAGTAGGCTGCTAGTTAAACAGATATGGGCTGAAGGAGAATCCCAAGGGCTGAATCAAGCTCAAAAGCTACATATGGTGGCTAAACAATTGACACAGTGGAGCAGACACAGATTTGATAATGCTAAACAGAAAATTGATGAGCTGAAAAATGTATTGAGAAGGCTGTCCAATGGAAAAGGTGTACATGACGAAGCTGAGACAGCAAAGGGGATCAATCAGGAAATAGAAAAGCTTTGGCGGCAAGAGGAGATGTTTTGGGGGATGCGCTCACGAATCAAGCGGCTAAAGTGGGGTGACAGAAACACAAAGTTTTTCCATGCAACAACTATTCAGCGAAGAAACAGAAACAGGATCACCTTACTCAAAACGCAAATGATGAATGGGTGCAAGGTGACCAGCACTTGAAGGAGATGACGAAACTTTCTTCAAAAGCTTGTATTTGTTTGTGGGGGCGCGAGACTTTCAACTTTGTCATCCAACAAATTCCAACCTTAGTAGATGGAAGAATGAACCAGAGGTTGGTAAAATCTGTCACAATAGAGGAGGTCACGGAGGCAATGCAGCAATTAGGAGCTAACAAGGCTCCAGGACCGGATGGCCTAAATGGCCTATTTTACAAAAAGCATTGGCCAGATCTCAGGCAGGGGATTTTGAACGAAGTAAAGCAATTCTTTGAAACGGGACAGCTAAATCCAGTCATGAATAGAACCCAGATCACCCTTATTCCTAAAGCAATTCCTCGCGTTAAACAATTTCTATGGAATGCTTGCTAGAATGCACTTCCTACAGTGGAAAACCTGCACAAGAGGAGAAGTGTACCTGATCCTATATGCCTAATCTGTAAGAAAGAAGCTGAGACCACTGAACATGCGCTCCTGTTATGTCCTTGGACTATTCAGTTATGGCGAGCCAGTCTCCTGCAAGTAAAGATATCCAGGATTGGATTAACACGAGTTGATGAATGGCTACGCTCCCAAAAAGAAGACCCAAACAGAGATCGAGATATTAACTTAATTGCCATGGCTATGTGGTGCATTTGGAAAGATCGAAACAGGTTTGTTTTTTAGCACCATCCCCTGTCTTCGCAGCAGACCCTATCCAAAGCAATCGCACTACATGAGAGCTACACGAGTTGTAACGAAGAATCGAGCAGCGGTAAAAGCGAACGTCTCAAAAGCTGAGATGGAAACCGCCACCACTAAATACTCTGAGCATAAATATAGACGCCTCATATGTGGGGGAGGGAATTGAACTACTAGACCTGGAGAGAAACCAAACGGCAGAAAATAGAGAGGAGTGAGATGTGGCTGGAAACAGGGGTGCGCTCGACTCATATGTTGTTGGGGAAGCGAGCACCTAAATGGACGAGAACCGAGGGGAGCGAGACATAGCTGACAACAAGGGTGTCCTTGACTCCTCTATTGTTGGTGCTCCAGAACCGGAGGAAGACAGAGCAGAGCACCAAAATTGCCAAATGATATCTACTGAGGAAGGCGGGACAGGATCTTTAAACGAAGCCTCGGAGAGTGCAACGGAGCTAGAAGAAATGTCAGAGGAGAGTCAAAATCCCTTATCCCACGCTCAAGAGGCTACATCTGCACGGGCCAGAAACGCAACCACAGCCCTCTCGGTCGGGACAGCAGGCAACTTACCAAATCTAGAGGAATATGGGGACACGGCGACCAGATTGAACCGAGTAGATCCAGAACTGGAAGAAGAAACAGAGAAGGGTCAAAACCATGCAACCCATGCTCCCGAGGCCGAAGATGAAGGGATGCCGAATAGGAACGAAAGCGAAGCCCCCTTCATCGAGATCACCGAAAAATCACCAGATCTGGAGGAAGAAGAAGCCACGGCGCTAAGTTCGAACTCAACAGCACCAGACCTCGAACGAAACAGAGGAGCAGATCTAGAACGAACCAGACGAGAAATCGAGCACCGGAGCGCCATTGCCTGCATCTACCGAGACCATCGGGGCTGCCTGGTGGACGGATTCGCGAAGACGATCAAAGCTGCCTCAGCCGAACAAGCGGAAGCAGTAGCACTGCTAGAAACCCTAGACTTCCTCTCAAACTGCCCGAACAAAGACAAAGACTTTGAAGTACACTCTGACTCACTGACGCTCGTGCAAGCCGTTGAAGAGGAGACAACACCAAACTGGGAAGTGGCAGGGCTGGTGGACCGGATCTGAGAGAAAAGGAAAAAACTTCCGGGCCTCAACCCATGCTCCCGAGGCCGAAGATGAAGGGTTGCCGAATAGGAACGAAAGCAGAGCCCCCTTCATCGAGATCACCGAAAACTCACCAGATCTAAAGGAAGAAGAAGCCACGGCGCCAAGTTCAAACTCAACAGCACCAGACCTCGAACGAAACAGAGGGGCAGATCTGGAACGAACCAAAGGAGAAATCGAGCACCGGAGTGCCATTGCCTGCATCTGCCGAGACCATCGGGGTTGCCTGGTGGACGGATTCACGAAGACGATCAAAGCTGCCTTAGCCAAACAAGCGGAAGCAATAGCACTGCTAGAAACCCTAGACTTCCTCTCAAACTGCCCGAACAAAGACAAAGACTTTGAAGTACACTCTGACTCACTGACGCTCGTGCAAGCAGTTGAAGAGGAGACAACACCAAACTCGGAAGTGGCAGGGCTGTTGGATCGGATCTGAGAGAAAAGGAAAAAACTTCCGGGCCTCAACCCATGCTCCCGAGGCCGAAGATGAAGGGATGCCGAACAGGAATGAAAGCGGAGCCCCCTTCATCGAGATCACCGAAAACTCACCAGATCTGGTGGAAGAAGAAGCCACGGCGCCAAGTTTGAACTCAACAGCACCAGACCTCGAACGAAACAGAGGAGCAGATCTGGAACGAACCAGAGGAGAAATTGAGCACCGGAGCGCCATTGCCTGCATCTTCTGAGACCATCAGGGCTGCCTGTTGGACGGATTCGCGAAGACGATCAAAGCTGCCTCAACCGAACAAGCGGAAGCAGTAGCACTGCTAGAAACCCTTGACTTCCTCTCAAACTGCCCGAACAAAGACAAAGACTTTGAAGTACACTCTGACTCACTGTCGCTCGTGCAAGCAGTTGAAGAGGAGACAACACCAAAGTGGGAAGTGGCAGAGCTGGTGGACCGGATCCGAGAGAAAAGGAAAAAACTTCCGGGCCTCAACCCAGGCTCCCGAGGCCGAAGATGAAGGGATGCCGAACAGGAACGAAAGCGGAGCCCCCTTCATCGAGATCACCGAAAGCTCACCAGATCTGGAGGAAGAACAAGCCACGGCGCTAAGTTCGAACTCAACAGCACCAGATCTCGAACGAAACAGAGGAGCAGATCTGGAAGGAAACAGAGGAGAAATCGAGCACCGGAGCGCCAATGCCGCATCCGCCGAGACCATCGGGGCTGCTCGGTGGACGGATTCGCGAAGACGATCAAAGCCGCCTCGGTAGAACAAGCGGAAGTAGTAGCATTGCTGGAAACCTTAGACTTCCTCTCAAAGCGCCCAAACAAAGACAAAGACTTTGAAGTACACTCGACTCACGACGCTCGTGCAAGCGGTTGAAGAGGAGACAACACCAAACTGGGAAGTGGCAGGGATGGTGGACCGGATCCGAGAGAAAAGGAAAAAACTTTCGGGCCTGACTTTGACCCGCTGAAGTAGAGATGCCAATAGGCCTGCTGACTGGCTTGCAAGGGCCCAAAGATAGCATTACCTATCTCCAAACTGGGTGAGCTACCCCCCGATCGGTTTAATCGATTTACTTAGCGCTGATGTTATTACCCCGAACTTATCCAAGTAAATGAAGAGAAGGAGCACTTTTGACCCCAAAAAAAAAGGATAAAGGTGTCACTAGTGTACTAATTTAGGGTTTAGTAGTAAAAAAAATTAGTTTGAGGTAAATTTAACATAAATATACCAATTTGAGATTTATCGTGGTATTACTCCTAACATCGTGAAAGTCGAGATTTTATTGAAAGTATCGATTGCATGAATGAACTAAGCCAAATCCAATCATTATGAAGATATTTAATATCATTCAATATAATGGAATTGTTTTCCAGCTTATCGAATATGATCAATCATCAAATTCCTCTAAGAGAAATATCATTGTCATGATACAATGATCATAACTCGTGAAATAGGTTTGTTGAATACGTCAAACAATAGCTCTTTAGTTAGAAAAGAGTTTTCACATACTCTCAATAAAATGCTATTGATTCAATCATTAATGTGGGAAAGAAATTTGAAGACTCGTCATATGTCACACTATTTGGGTCAAAGGCTTTGAGAGTCATTAGCAATAGGTACGGATTCACTAATCTGAGAGGTCTTTCCAAAAGATTGTACTGTGGCCTTCATTGCAATTTCAACAATGGATAAGCATCATTGGCTAATAAATGAAATAATCAATGATTATCATCTTCGACAAGTTTACAAGTCAAGAAATCTAAAGATGAGATGAGATAAAAATAACCTTGCTCTCACTTGTTCTAGCGATTGGACTCGATGTGAAACTCACATGTTGGCCTGCACAATCCCAATATGGAGAAACTTGATTAAGAGATGCAATGTAAGCTTAGTGTTAGGGTTAAGTATGAAAGGCTCATTGGCTCAAAAAAATATTTCAAGAGGTTTCGAAATTGCTGATTATTTGAACATCATTATTAACTTCATTCCTTATGAGATTCTTTCGTTCATGGGCATTTCATCAGTTTCAAGAGTCTACATTACGTGGGCACATTTGTCTGAACATATGAGAGTTTTGCTATTTATCAAACATTGGATTGGAATGCCATATAAATTATTTCCTTTGTTTCTCAACTTTTTTTCATATATGGGCATTTGTCGCGTTCTTACATCGCGTTGCTTTTTCTTTTCTTTTTTCATGCCCCAACTTTTCCATTCCCTTTTTCATTTCATACTTTTGGCTCCTCCATTCAAAAACTATATATCTTAATTTCATGATTTTTTTTTATAAGAGTGTTATGGACTCTCAACACTCCTTATCTTTGGTTCTTGCTTTTGGTAAATCACTTGTCTTGCCCCAATATCTAGAGATGATCATCAACTAGAATAAGAAGAATGAATTAGTATGCTCAGAATTGGCTACACAAAGGGTATTGGTGTAGGATAGAGAAACAAATGTTCTTCATCATTTTGGAATGTCTCAAACTTCGAGTTGACTTTACCAGAAAGATTCCGCAAGAAAGTTGACGCACGTGAAGGCAGAGAAATCTCTCAAATTGGCTCCACAAAGCGTGTCAGTGTAGGATAGAGAAACAAATGCTCTTTGTCACTTTGGAATGTCTCAAACTTCTATTTGACTTTACCAGAAAGATACCACAAGAAATTTGATGCATGTGAAGGCAAAGAAATCTTACTCGCCTCTTGAACCAAATTGAGGTGAAAAAGCAGAATGAGTCAGCATGAAACTGAGTGAGGGCAATAGAGAGTTAAGAGACTCAACGAAAAGTAGGTTAAATTTAAGTAAGTTGTAAACCTATTCAACACCTATATTATTAACATATTTATTGAATATAAGTAATACATAAACAATTCAATCCATCAAATATGGGTTAAAATATATATATATATATATATATGACAAATTTTGACAAGTCTACTTGTAACTCACTAATCAATGGTATGGTTGCAAAAAGTTTCCTCTAATCAAAGATGGAGGAAAATATTATGCATCTCACTATTCTAGATAGCTAACGGTATCTAGCACGTTTGCCGTTTTTTATTTTTTATTTTTAATGAGCAAATACAACTTAAGTAGGTAAATCTCGAATCCGTGATATATCTAGTAAAGCATGAGCCAAAGTCTAGGTAAAGTACTTTATGTAAGATTTATCTTATTGGTGTAGTGCAACAACATCTTTCTACTACGCATACCTCGATTAAAATTATCTTAATATTGACCATGTTATTAAGAAAAATTCGACCTATAGTTTCTTCTCTAATGAAAACAATACACGAATGCATACGTCCTTATTAAAAATTGACCTTTACTTATGCTACGAAAGGATATGGACATGAGGGTTTTGAGTCCACTTTATTGCTTTAGTAGAGCCGTGCCCTTCAAACAGACGCGTATCTAAAACATATAGTCATATGCAATTGCTTGCTTCTCATCTCGAAATTGGTCCTTACGAGTCTAAGAAATTCTTGCTTCCACTCCTCAACGTCAACCTAAATATGGGCTAGAGACTCGCCACGTGGCATTTGAGGGTCCCACTTCAGTTCCCGCCTCATTGAGAGCGGCTTCTCGATCGCACAGATTCATGCATGATTCACGATGCCACGCGTTCATCGCATCATATCGAACTACCATGTATAAAGCCACATTTCATTGGGGATAGCGAGAACCAGGAAACGAGAGTACTGTGTTGTCAGCAATGTTAACTGCCTTCGATAGTCAAGTTTCCATGACGTTTAGGCCTTTTTTGATTTTGTATTTGGACGGTTTATAAGCATAGATAAGGCCCATACGGTAAACTGCCATCCAAATGCTTTAAGCCCATATAGAACTTGCGAAGCTTTATTTCATTTCTTGTCATTTCTTTTTTATTGTTTCCTATGAAAATCGGACAAGGACTTGTTGCAATATAAGCTCTAAAAGTGTAGGATGGATGACTAGGATGAGGTGAATAATTACGACTGAGCGGCCAACACATGACAAAGACAAATATAGATAAATAGTGTATGCAATTATGGGAGTAGTGATTTGTATCCGATAAGCCCCAAGCCTGGCTCACACCATCTTCAAATATTCGATATCTTCCCAGCGATGTCGATCACGAACCGGTATCTCACATCGTTCTTGGCAAGGCGGTCCATGGCCTCATTGATTGTGTCTGGGGCGATGACCTCGACGTCACAAGTGATGTTGTGTTTGCCGCACAAATCCATCATCTCCTGCGTATCTCTCATCCCTCCTGTCATGCTACCTTTGACACTCCTTTTACCTAATTTAAACAAAAAAAAATATTCCCAGGAAAATAGTTATTATAGTGAATTTATAATTGACATGTTGAGCTAAAGATTAAGAGGGAAATTTACCGTAAATTAGAGGGAAGGAAGGCAATTCGAGGGGCTTATCAGGTGCACCCACCGTGACCAAAGTTCCATCCACTTTGAGCAACTCCAGGATGGGCCCAAGAGAGTGCTGAGCCGATACCGTGTCCAAAATGAAATCCAGGCTCCTCTTCCCGGCCTATAAAACAGCCCAATAAAATCAATTTAAGATTGATAAAACGCATCGCCTTTCTTCAGCATAAATTAGTATAGGTTTGACTCATTCTTTAACGTGCCAAGACCGACCAAAACTAAGGTCAAACCTGCATTTGCTGAGAATTGGTGCTGACAATGAAGTCATCAGCACCCAAGCGCCCCTTGGCCTCTGTCTCTTTCGATGGGGATGTGCTGAGGACCGTGACATGGTGGCCGAACGCCTTCCCAAACTTAACCGCCACGTGGCCAAGCCCGCCGAGCCCCACCACCCCCATCTTCTTACCCGGCGAGCCCAGCATGCCGTTGTCCTTCAGCGGGCTGAACACCGTGACTCCCACGAACAGCAGTGGTGCCACCGAGTCCATGGGTAAGTTCTCTGGTATGCGCACCACATATCTGCACAAGCAAGCGACCCGGACCAAAGGATTTCAAGTTAGTGCAATCATCGAGCGGGCTAAGTTTTAGATCTATTCAACCAGATAGATCGTATCAAACGGTCTATCGTGTTATGTTGTCCTCTGGATTGACGAGCATGGCTTTGTTACTCAATCTCGTCCATTCCATGAAATCGGAGCCTAAAAGGGCTGAACATGGGTCGAAACGGGTCACCAGATTGAACTGACTTTTCTGTCCAACGTTTTCACAGTTCCCGTACATAGGTCTGTTATTATTTTTTTCGTAAGTTAGTTTAATCAAAATGATAAAACAACTTATATTTAGGTCTACCTAATCATGTGACGAATAGAACAGAAGTGGCAGTTCATAATCAACATGGTCAAAGATAGGCTCCCCTGTTTTTGAGTTCAATGCCATTCGCGTCCGTCTTTTTTTTTTTTTTTTTTTTTTTTTGTGCAATTTACTCTCCCTGAGTTCAGCGAGATGGTGAAGACATATAAAGTACGCAGCGCAAAAACTCACATGAATTGCGTGCATTGGATTCTCTTCCATGGAAATCCGACAACAATAGTTCATAGAGATTCCGATTACACGTGCATTGTACCGTCTCTGTCTTTCAATCGAACAAAAACAAAAAAGAAACGAACAAAAATTGGAAAGAGAGAAGGCGAGAGGTTACCGGTAATCGGCGACGATGACGTTGGAGTAGCCACCATAGGTGATGGAGCCGTCCCAGAAGATGCCGTTGTACGTGAACTGCATCTGGTCGCAGTAGTTCTCCTGGGAGTCGGCACACAACTCGCACTTGAGGCAGGAGGCCGCCAGGCAGCCCACCCCGACACGGGCCCCGATCTTGAACTTGCCCGCGTTGCATCCCACCTTAATCACCACCCCCGTTATTTCATGCCTGTTTCATTCGTCATGCGCGATCCAGTTAGCTCACCATATCCCAGCAGCAATAAACAAATCCAATCACACTCCCTATTGGAATGAGATGAGGACAGTGCCAAGCTCGAAGCGGGCCGAATTTTGTCACTCGGACTCGTCCATTTTTTCAAGGCAAAAGTGCATATTGATTTATGAACGCGAGAGAGAGAGAGTACCCAGGGACAACAGGGTACATGGTGATGCCCCACTCGTTCTTGGCATAGTGGAGATCGGTGTGGCAAATTCCGCAGTACAAGACCTCGATCGTCACATCGTTCACGCCATTCTCTGTTTAGTCATCAGAACAAAAGCAAAAGCCATCATATCACTCGCTTCAGAGCTATCTACAAATGCAGACTCAAGTGCTTCATTAAGCGCACCATCCCGACACTCCCGACCCACCTGCGTTTGAAGGTGTAGGGTTTGATCTCGCCGGAGGAGTCGTAGGCAGCCCAGCCGGACACCGAGAGCGTGTGGTTCTGAGTCTCTTGAGCCATCGGACGATGAGAGAGAGAGAGACACGTCGAACCCTAATAACGGCAGTGCTGCCGAAGATGCTTCCTCACCTCGGATCCCTCGCTATTACAACTAAAACCCCGTGACTAAGTGCCGTACTCTGCGTCGGTGCCTCTTGCCTTTGCATGGGGAGGGGCTTTTATAGCCAGCCGGGCAGGTTCCACGAATTGAGACGAGTGTTGACCCTGCCCTTTACTTTAGAGAAGACTCGAGACGTCATGATCAAACTACCAACTACTTCAAAGTGTGTTTCAAGTGAGGGGCTGCGAGCGAGTGGGAACGAAATATTGGACAGACTCTCGTCACGGAAGATTAGACATTACAAATTAGACATTACAATTCCATCACGGGAGAGAAGAACGTTTTAAGAGTTCGTACACAGCTCAACCACCGTCATTTTCACTGTCACTTTTTCTATATTTTTTTCTAGCCAACGACCTCAGATCATTGCATCAGATACAGTCCGACATCGACCAAGTTGCCCTATCGACTCTGTGCACCGGATCGGCCTGCGCTGCACGGGGACAGCTTGGTCTTTCCTGGAGGTAGAAACTACCAACTACCGACTACCGACTACCGACTACTTCAAAGTACCGACCACTTCAAAGTGTGTTTCCGAAGTTGGGTCGGTGGCTAAGTGACGACAAGAGGGCGTAGGGAGGGGAAGGGGAAGGGCGAGGGGCAGCTTCTGTGAAGAAACGGCGCTGTTTCAGTGTGGAAACTCGAACGACTCGTGGGACCCGGGTTACGTGGTTCGACGACCATTCACACGGGCGCGCGGTCCCGGAAAACTTCATCGCGTGTTCCTTGAACTCCTCGGATTGACTCTTTAAAATTGGCATTCTGTCGTCACTCCCCACTCTACCTCGCGACCGCAATTTTTTTTTCTCCATTTCACAAACGCCCTCGGTTCATTTCCTGCCCACGTCGATTTTGTTTGCGTGCACTTTTGGAAAATTGGATTAGCAGGGGTGTGTATGATCCACCTGCCGGGAACCGCCTGTTAAGGACCGATTCCGAAAAATTGGAACTGGGAATGCATGGATCCACCAGGGAACCGAACCGCCGGTCCAGTCCAATTCCTGAGTTGATCCATGGAACCGGTCTTACAATAATAATAATATCATTTTCTCAAAAGCTCCGATAGGAAACAACTTTGGTTTTTGACTAAAATTGCTGGTTCTTCGCCACCTAACCTATTCTTCTTCTCCTCCTCCCGTAGCCTTGCTTCTTCACGTGCTTGCTTTTGCCCACCAATTGCTCGATGTTTTGTCAATGTGCACTTTGGAAATTTTAGCTTCAGCACCTCTCCATTTGGTTTGGCGCCTCTCCATTTGGTGCGCTTTGGACTTTTTCTCCACTTTAATTAATTTTTTTAATTATTTGATTTAGGTTTGTTAATTTGTAATTTCATTTTTTTAATATTAAAAATTAGTATATTATTTTAATATAATCAATCCGGTCCGGATGAGTGGGTGGATGGATCCGCCCATGAAACCGGGAGCCGGATCGATACCCACTGGTTCCCATAAATTGGAACCGAGAACCAAACCGGTTCCCGGTAGTTCCGATCCGGTTGCAGGCGATTCGGGCGGGTCCCGGTTCTTTTGCACACCCCTAATTAGCATCCTCGGACGGAATGCCCATTAACTTAAAAAATCAATTTACCCTTACTTCAAACGAGAATAATTAAAAAGGGGCTAATTCCACAAGAGATTCTCAATCGGTACTCCTTGTGTGCATTTACTCGCAACTGTTTTTTCAGCCTACGGAAACTCCTAAATGACTCCACCATCCTAAATTTTCTCTCCATGAGCATTTTGTTCGATTTTGCATTCATCTGTTATACGCGGCGGATGCAAGCAATCAAACGAGGATTGTTATCACGTGATGCCTTACAAGAAACATTGCCTTTTCCTCTAAATGAGGCCCTTCTTTTTCCCGATGATGTTTTTCTAGTATTTGAATCTCATTTAAAAAATGATTCCAATCTCATGAATTTATCATTATTTTTTTCTTTTTGTTTTTTTTCATTTTGTTTTTTTTCTTTCTTCCGCTTCCGCCAAGCCTCAGCGATGGTTGTGATAGGCCACAAGTGCCGTCACCGTGGCTCGGCAAGGCTGGCCTATCCAACTTCAAGTAAGGTCAAGCCTCACCGGCCTCAAGCGAGCTTCGGCTCACCATGACGAGGCTAGCAAGACTCGAGCTCAAGCCTCCCCCAAGGCTAGACCACACCAATGGCCATTCGCCAAGGCCTAGCGATCAGCGTAAGAGGAAGAGGAAAAAGAGATTAAAAAAAAAAGAATAAATTTAAAAAAAAAAAAACAATTTTTAAAATGAAAGAAAAAAAACTAAAAACTTCAAGATAAGCCATTCCGAAAAAGTGTTTTCATCTTCTTAATTTCATGAATTCACTTTCCTAATTTTATGCATGAATATTTTCCCTGACTAGAAAGTGTTTTTAATTAAGGGTTAATACCCTGAAAAACTCCAAACTGGTACATTTGTGACAAATTTACCCAAACTATTTTTTTGACCACCAAAAACCCTAAACTGGTATACATTTGACAAATTTACCCCAAACTAGTACACTTGTGACAAATTTTGTGACATCCCGATTTTCCGATTCTATTTTCAATAAATTGAGACGGGCATTTCGTTGGCACGCATATAATTATTTTCCTTGAGTTGGCCACTCATGTGGAAACTAGTCTATCGGGTGAAGTTGTTAAGAGTTTCTAATGCATCAGACTCGAGAATTTGACCAGGAAGCGACCTTTCGACCGAGCTAGTCTGCAAGGGTCATTACAACACAATTAAAATCGATTAGAGATCGGAGAAAGGTCGACTCGACAGAGGCATGTGATCAGGTGTGGGTGATTCCACCAGATCGCACAATTCGTGTCGATCGGCACTGAACCGACTTTTCTATCGATTGGGTACCCTGTGTTCGTATTTGAAACCTTGAGATTACCCCGACAACCGAAAGTCGCTAATGTTTCAAAGATGTACATTGTGGCTTGAGATGATCAACCACAGGTCAAATGCATGAAAATTTCTAAAGGCTACTCGGTAGGTTGGGCCGCGCTAGTATCGTGTCAAAGTGAAATTAACCGTGGAATTGAGATCGAATTCAGAAATTGGAAGTCTGGGTGTGTCACAAATCATTTTAGGAACATTGACTAATCTTCAGAAGATTTTCCATGCAAGCCAAGTTTTTCAGCAAAATAATCAGAGAATGGCTAATTTGGCTCGAGAAATTTGTAGGCTCGTCTTTGGTCGCGCTTTTGGGACTTAAGTTGGTTCTATGGACAAGTGAAGATATGAATTGAAGTGTGGTGACATTGGATTAATTTTATGAACTTCAATTGGACTCAATTGGAAGAGAATTGAATGGAATTGGAGAAATTAGTGTACAAGAATTGGACCCCGGCGGAAAATGAAATTGCAACCATTGGAAAAGGTTGTGGGAGGTTTGGAGATAGTGGGGTATGACATCACTTGATGATGTCATGGTGGGCCATTGTGTGGGATTAAAGAAAGAGAAAAAGAAAATAAAAAGGGCCCCCCTCCTTCTCTCTCCTCTCTCTCTTCTCCCTCTCTCCCGTTGCCTTTCTCCTCCATCTTCATGGTGTGAAGACCAGAAAATGCAGAGAAGAAACCGAAGCAGCCCCTTCGCCCGCTCGCACGCTCGTCCGCCAGAGGCTTCACCGCCGCCGTTCACTGCTCCGCTCGCCCGCGTGTGTGCTGCTCCGCCTTCTTTCTCCCCCTCCGTCCATTGCTCGAGCTCTCAGATCTAGTAGGACGCCGAGCAAAAGTAGCAGCCGACGCCGCCAGGAGCCGTCGCTCGCTGGAGTCGCCGTCCTCGTCCCATGTCGTCTCGCTGTTGAGCTGTTGTCCTCGCACGCCGCTGCTGGCCGCACGTCTTGGCGGTCTTCTCGCCCAGCTCGTCGTCCCGAGCTGCTGTTCAGCTCACACAGGAGCTGCCGGAGCTCCCTCCGGCCACCATGAGGCTTCGCCTGGCCGCCGCCTCGCCTGTCCGAGCCACCGTCGAGCTGCCGCCCCGTGCCTCCACCTGAACCAGCGCCGGATCCGCCATTCTCGGCCCCAAATTAGAAGCTGTAGAAAATGGGTATGGCAGCGGACATTTGGCCCGTTTTGGGCGCTTTCCCGAGCCCAGATGCTCAGCCCGCCTTGAGGAAAGTCGATCATCACGTCGTCCTCGTCGTTTTGGTCCGCCCGGTTCGCTAATCCGGTGAGTTTAACTCACTAAATCTTGATTAGAGGGTTAATTATGCTTTATGGGTGCTTAGTTTATGTTAAGTGTTATTAGGTGGTTAGTTTAATTTATTTAAGTGTAGATTATATTAAGGTGTTTGATTAACTTAAATTGTGTTTAATTTAAGGTTAAGTGAGTGGTTATATTAATATAAACTGTGATGTGACATAAAGGAATTTACTTTTGATTTATTTAAATATTTCGAAATTGTTTAATAATTTAATAATATTATATTATTCGAAATTATTAAAATATTATTATTTAATTATTTTCGGAATAAATTTAATTAATTATTAAATTTCAAAAATTTTGTCAAGACCCTAAATTCTCAGAATTTCGTGCCGGTCGCTGCTGTGTAGTTAGATTTTGAAATTGATGATTGGATATTATAAATTGAGTGTGGATTGTGAAAAGTACGGATTTTATTTAGAAAATCCCAAGTGTCGAGTTTGGCATTGAAATTGGATTGTTGATGGTTAATATCGTAATTGGATTATGTGAGTGAAATGTAAAGTATCCAGGGATCGGTATCGAATTGTTGTGTGCTAGTTGAAAGGCTCTCGGGTCGCAAAGAGTGGCTAGGCCGATTTGGATCCTTATTCTGCTAGAAATGCCGTCAAGAGAGTGACGTGGCTCGGGTCGCAGTAGTGGCTAGGCCGACTGGACCTTTGTTCTTCTAGAAATTCCATCAAGAGAGTGACGTGGCTCGGGTCGCAGTAGTGGCTAGGCCGACTGGACCTTTATTCTTCTAGAAATGCTATCGATAGAGTGACGTGGCTCGGGTCGCAGTAGAGGCTAGGCCAATTGGACCCATGCTCCTTTGGGAATGTCGTCGACGTAATGACGAAGCCGCGCTCCATGGGGGGGAGGCGATGCCTGGCATTAGTGTCAGTAGATAGCCGAACTGCGAGTAGGCTATGCCCTTGTGTGGCAGTGAATGATAATTGGAATGCGTGCTAAGAGCGATTATGATTTATATGAAAGTGATGGTTTTCCAATTGTTTGAATTATTATTATTAACTAAGATTTTGTAATACGAATTGTGCTAACCTGCAGAAAAAAATTGAGGCGAGGTAAGTTCTCTATGTGATGTGGTTAGGCCACCCCTGGGCGTATTTTCTTTCTAATAGGGGTTTAGGGGGTTGAACTTGCTGAGACATCGTCTCATCTCGGTTGTGGGATTAAAATTTCAGGTCCCCGGTGGACGGAGTGGCCATATAGCTTTGGTTGGCCTTGAGGAGTTGCAGAGGTGAAGTCATAAGATTGGAGAACGTGTCTGACTTGTAGGTCGTAGGAAGGTTCATTTTTCAAGGCCGGTCTTTTGTAGACTTTTGGCCGTAGACCTCTGTTTGTAATTTTGTTGAATCATGAAAGTGTTATGTTGTGGTTTTGCTTCCTGCTTTTCTATCCCGTATTTCATTGTCAGGGGTTTTATAATACGTTCCGCTTGCGCATTAATAAATGAATGGGGTCGGCGACACTACCTGGGAATGTCGCATTTGCATGACCATGGTGGGATGTTGGCGCGCTCGAGGTTCGGGGTGTGACAAATTTACCCCAAACTATTTTTTTGACCACCAACAACCCTAAACTGGTATGCATTTGACAATTTTACCCCAAACCGGTACATTTGTGACAAATTTACTCTCTGTTAGTTTTCGTTAAATTTTATTATCAAATTATTAAGTTAAATGACATGTGACAATTCACTAGTATACCAATTTGGGATTTTATGATCCGTTTGTCAGAGTTTACAATTTTTATGATTTTTTTGTGGTATTAATCCAATTTAGCGAATGGTATATTTATCACAAATTTAGCAGTTTGGGGTTTTTTACGGTCGAATAAATTAGTTTTGGGTAAATTTGTCATAAATGTACCAATTTAGAGTTTTTTATGATCAGTCAGGGTAAATTTGTCACAGGTGTACCAGCTTGGGGTTTTCATGGTCAAAAAAATAGTTTGGGGTAAATTTGTCACAAGTGTACCAGTTTGGAGTTTTTCAGGGTATTAACCCTTTAATTAACTAATTATTTTTTACGAACCAATCGAGTGAAAGTTTGGAAAATTAATTCCGTGCAAACATTTTCCCTAAAAAATTGTACCCTATGTTTGTTCGTGTGAGCAAGAGCTCTGTTTGGCGTGATTTTATGTCCTAATTCGTGCCAGCTTCGAAAACTCTAATTTGGCGTTATTGCAGAGGAACCCTAATTTTATTTGTCCCCAATTTGAGTAATGAAACTCCATATTACTAGCGCTACCCCATTATCGGTGACGACGCCAATTTTATATCTTTAATTTTGGTCCATGATCGTTTGGGGGAGCCTTTCCAGCTGCGTAGTCCAAGTTGGGTTCGTCTGCTAGGCGCTCGCCACTTCTATCGACATGTAAGACAATTGATAGCTAAATTAACTTAATGCCGACGAATAGTAAATTTGGAATAGCGATACCACTTTGGAGTTTTTAGTGAGTAGAAATATAATTGGAGATAAATGTGTTCTTAGAAGAAAAAGTATCAAGAAAAACATAAACTTATTGCATTGAAATCGATTCAATCTAAAACATTTTTACATTTGTACAAATTTAATACATCCGGCTAATTTATGTTGGAAATCGTTGACATGGACATTGGCTGCCCTGAGTGAGAGCCTGCACGGTCTCACTCACGACTGACTACCCATGCCAGCCAAGATGAAGGGAAAAAAGAACAAATGAAAAGAAGAAGAAGAAAATAAAATAAATAAAAAAACTATAAAAAAATGTTCAAAATTTTATTAAATATTATTAAAAAATGTTGTCGGCGGTGGCTATGCTACATAGGACGGTTGATGTTTACGTCCAGATTGATTTAATTGTTGCCAATTTGAAAATGTTTATAACTAAATTAGCCAAATTAAAAAGCTCAAAATGTTTATAACTAAATTACCAGTCTAACACTTTATCCTCTGTTTGTCATAAATTTACCAGTTTTGTAATATTTGTGATATTAATCCAATTTAATGGAAACCATTAAAAGGTAAAATTGTCATAAATATACCAATTTATGGTTTTTTTATAGTAAAAATAATTAGTTTTTAGAATCAGCAGAAGTTACCACTTACCATGGCTTTGTGTGGGGGACTTCAACGAGGTATTGCACCACTGGGAGAAAGTAGGCAGCAAACGAGTGGAAAACTACCGACTCACAGCCTTCCGGGACTTTCTTGGCAAGTGCTCACAGCCTTCACCTGGACCAACAACCGATCAGGAGATCAATTCGTCAAAGAGAGACTTGACAGGGGTCTTTGCAATTTAGATTGGAGAATTTCTTATCCTAATGCAGAAAGTATCGCACTACCAGCTATAGGGTCTGATCACAGCCCCATTATTATATCCCTACACGCATGGCAAAATAAGAAAAGGAAGACCTTCCGATATGAAGCTTTCTGGGCAGAAGATGAGGAAAGTAGGCTGCTAGTTAAATAGATATGGGCTGAAGAAGAATCCCAAGGGCTGAATCTAGCTCAAAAGCTGCACATGGTGGCTAAACAATTGACACAGTGGAGCAGACACAGATTTCATAATGCTAAACAGAAAATTGATGAGCTGAAAAATGTATTAAGAAGGTTGTCCAATGGAAAAGGTGTACATGACGAAGCTGAGACAGCAAAGGGGAACAATCGGGAAATAGAAAAGCTTTGGCGGCAAGAGGAGATGTTTTCGGGGATGCGCTCACGAATCAACTGGCTAAAGTGGGGTGACAGAAACACAAAGTTTTTCCATGCAACAACTATTCAGCAAAGAAACAGAAACAGGATCACCTTACTCAAAAACGCAAATGATGAATGGGTGCAAGGTTACCAGCACTTGAAGGAGATGACAGAAACTTTCTTCAAAAGCTTGTATTTGTCTGTGGGGGCGCGAGACTTTCAACCTGTCATCCAACAAATTCCAACCTTAGTAGATGGAAGAATGAACCAGAGGTTGGTAAAATCTGTCACAATAGAGGAGGTCACGGAGGCAATGCAGCAATTAGGAGCTAACAAGGCTCCGGGACCGGATGGCCTAAATGGGCTGTTTTACAAAAAGCATTGGCCGGATCTCGGGCGGGGATTTTTAGCGAAGTAAAGCAATTCTTTGAAACAGGACAGCTAAATCCAGTCATAAATAGAACCCAGATCACCCTTATTCCCAAAGTCCAAAACGCCGAAAAGCTAGAGCAATTCCGTCCCATTAGCCTATGCGATTTCATATACAAAATCATTTCCAAAGTTATGACCAATCGATTAAAACCATTATTACCAGACCTCATAGCCGAAGAACAAAGTGCCATTGTGGGGGGAAGACAAATTCAAGACAATATTTTGATTGTTCACGACGTGCTACATAAGCTGAGAACACGGGAGAGAAAGAGCAAGTTCCAAGCTGTCCTTAAACTTTATATGCAAAAAGCATATGACAAAATCGAATGGGACTTCTACAAGCTTGCTTGAGGAATATGGGATTCAGTGAACAATGGGTCACATGGGTGATGCAGTGTGTGTCTACGGTCTCTTTCAGCATAAACTTCAATGGCGAATCCCTATCTTATTTCAAGCCAACCAGAGGAATACGACAAGGTGACCCAATCTCTCCATATCTATTCATCCTAGTGGCCAATGTACTATCCTCCCTCATGAAACAAGCAATAATAGATGGTACTCTACGTGGAATTAAGCTAAACAGATGATGTCCTAGCCTGTCCCACCTGTTATTTGCGGATGATTCAATATTTTTTCTCCATGGCACGGTTGTGGAATGTCAGAATTTGGCAGATATACTTCACCAATACTGTTTTGCCTCAGGACAGGCCATTAATCTCAACAAATCAGGTATCTATTTCAGTAAAAATTGCCCTATGAATCTGAGAAGAAATATGGCCAAGATGTTAAGAGTACAAGAAATAGAGAAAACGGGGAAGTATCTTGGAATTCCTTCGGATTGGGGAGGATCGAAAAAAGAACTGTTTGCATGGATTATTGCAAGAGTCAACATGAAGTTAGAGAGCTGGAAGGATAATTTGCTATCAAAATCAGGGAAAGAAATATTGATTAAATCTGTAGTGCAGGCCATCCCACAATATGCTATGTCTGTTTTCAAACTCCCTGTGAGAAGAAAATCGCCAACTTTTGGTGGAGGAATGGGCACAAAGCTGCTCGAATTCATTGGAAGAAATGGGAGAACTTAAAACTCAGAAAAGGGGAAGGCGGGCTCAGCTTTAAAGATCTCTTAGCCTTCAATAAGGCGATGTTAGGTAAGCAAGCTTGGCGAATTTCTCAGCAGCCATCTTCACTTCTAAGCCAACTAATGAAGGGTCTTTACTACCCGCAAGGTGACTTTTGGCAAGTCGGAAAAGGTAGTAGACCGTCTTGGGGATGGCAAAGCATAGTTTTCGGGAGAGACTCGATCACTCCGCAAGTCATGTGGGCTGTTGGCAATGGACAGTCTATTTTAATAAGAGAAGATAAATGGCAAACAAGCGGTATTATCGGGGGGCCAGCGGTAAGAAATGAACCACAAAAAGTGGAGGCATTAATAGAACATCGAGATGGGAAATGGAAAGAGAGTATGTTACGGACAATGTTTGATGATCAAAGAGTCAAGGAAATACTGGGAACTCCCATTGGATTACCTTCTACAGTAGATAAGCGGGTATGGATGAGCAACAAATCAGGGGACTATTCGGTGAAAAGCGAATATATCCACATCAGAAATCAAACAGCCAACACCCTCCACATAACAGCATCCTCCTCTCATCAAACAAAGCCAGACCTCTGGAAATTTATTTGGCAATCGAATACTCTTCCTCGCGTTAAACAGTTTCTACGGAATGCTTGCCAGAATGCACTTCCTACAGTGGAAAACCTGCACAAGAGGAGAATTGTACCTGATCCTATATGCCCAATCTATAAGAAAGAAGCTGAGACCACTTAACATGCGCTCCTGTTATGTCCTTGGACTATCCAGTTATGGTGAGCCAGTCCCCTGCAAGTAAAGATATCCAGGATTGGATTAATAGGAGTTGATCAATGGCTACGCTCCCAAAAAGAAGACCCAAATAGAGATCGAGATATTAACTTAATTGCCACGGCTATGTGGTGCATTTGGAAAGATCGAAACAGGTTTGTTTTTTAGCACCATCCCCTGTCTTCGCAGCAGACCCTATCCAAAGCAATCGCACTACATGAGAGCTACACGAGTTGTAACAGTAACTGAGCAGCGGTAAAAGCCAGAACGTCTCAAAAGCTGAGATGGAAACCGCCACCACTAAATACTCTGAGCATAAATATAGACGCCTCATATGTGGGGGAGGGAATTGAACTGCCAGACCTGGAGAGAAACCAAACGGCAGAAAACAGAGAGGAGCGAGATATGGCTGGAAACAGGGGTGCGCTCGACTCATATGTTGTTGGGGAAGCGAGCACCCAAATGGACGAGAACCGAGGGGAGCGAGACATAGCTGACAACAGGGGTGTTCTTGACTCCTCTGTTGTTGGTGCTCCAGAATCGGAGGAAGACAGAGCATAGCACCAGAATTGCCAAGTGATATCTACTGAGGAAGGCCGGACAGGATCTTTAAACGAAGCCTCGGAGAGTGCAGCAGAGCTGGAAGAAACATCAGAGGAGAGTCAAAATCCCTTATCCCACGGTCTCGAGGCTACATCTGCGCAGGCCAGAAACGTAACCACAGCCCTCTCGGTCGGGACAGCAGGCAACTTACTAGATCTGGAGGAATATGGGGACACGGCGACCAGATTGAACCGAGCAGATCCAGAACTGGAAGAAGAAACAGAGAAGGGTCAAAACCGCGCAACCCATGCTCCCGAGGCCGGAGATGAAGGGATGCCGAACAGGAACAAAAGCGGAGCCCCCTTCATCGAGATCACCGAAAGCTCACCAGATCTGGACGAAGAACAAGCCACGGCGCCAAGTTCGAACTCAACAGCACCAGATCTCGAACGAAACAGAGGAGCAGATCTGGAAGGAAACAGAGGTGAAATCGAGCACCGGAGCGCCAATGCCGGCATCTGCCGAGACCATCGGGGCTGCCTGGTGGACGGATTCGCGAAGACGATCAAAGCTGCCTCAGCCGAACAAGCGGAAGTAGTAGCACTGCTGGAAACCTTAGACTTCCTCTCAAACTGCCCGAACAAAGACAAAGACTTTGAAGTACACTCTGACTCACTGATGCTCGTGCAAGCAGTTGAAGAGGAGACAACACCAAACTGGGAAGTGGCAGGGATGGTGGACCGGATCCGAGAGAAAAGGAAAAAACTTTCGCGCCTGACTTTGACCCGCTGCAGTAGAGATGCCAATAGGCCCGCTGACTGGCTTGCAAGGGCCCAAAGATAGCATTACCTACCTCCAAACTGGGTGAGCTACCCCCCGATCGGTTTAATCGATTTACTTAGCGCTGATGTTATTACCCCGAACTTATCCAAGTAAATGAACAGAAGGAGCACTTTTGACCCCAAAAAAAAAAAGGATAAAGGTGTCACTAGTGTACTAATTTAGGGTTTAGTAGTAAAAAAAATTAGTTTGAGGTAAATTTAACATAAATATACCAATTTGAGATTTATCGTGGTATTACTCCTAACATCGTGAAAGTCGAGATTTTATTGAAAGTATCGATTGCATGAATGAACTAAGCAAAATCCAATCATTATGAAGATATTTAATATCATTCAATATAATGGAATTGTTGTCCAGCTTATCGAATATCATCAATCATCAAATTCCTCTAAGAGAAATATCATTGTCATGATACAATGATCATAACTCGTGAAATAGGTTTGTTGAATACGTCAAACAATAGCTCTTTAGTTAGAAAAGAGTTTTCACATACTCTCAATAAAATGCTATTGATTCAATCATTAATGTGGGAAAGAAATTTGAAGACTCGTCATATGTCACACTATTTGGGTCAAAGGCTTTGAGAGTCATTAGCAATAGGTACGGATTCACTAATCTGAGAGGTCTTTCCAAAAGATTGTACTGTGGCCTTCATTGCAATTTCAACAATGGATAAGCATCATTGGCTAATAAATGAAATAATCAATGATCATCATCTTCGACAAGTTTACAAGTCAAGAAATCTAAAGATGAGATGAGATAAAAATAACCTTGCTCTCACTTGTTCTAGCGATTGGACTCGATGTGAAACTCACATGTTGGCCCAGACAATCCCAATATGGAGAAACTTGATTAAGAGATGCAATGTAAGCTTAGTGTTAGGGTTAAGTATGAAAGGCTCATTGGCTCAAAAAAAATATTTCAAGAGGTTTCGAAATTGCTGATTATTTGAACATCATTATTAACTTCATTCCTTATGAGATTCTTTCGTTCATGGGCATTTCATCAGTTTCAAGAGTCTACATTACGTGGGCACATTTGTCTGAACATATGAGAGTTTTGCTATTTATCAAACATTGGATTGGAATGCCATATAAATTATTTCCTTTGTTTCTCAAATTTTTTTTTCATATATATGGGCATTTGTCGTGTTCTTACATCGCGTTGCTTTTTCTTTTCTTTTTCATGCCCCAACTTTTCCATTCCCTTTTTCATTTCATACTTTTGGCTCCTCCATTCAAAAACTATATATCTTAATTTCATGATTTTTTTTTTATAAGAGTGTTATGGACTCTCAACACTCCTTATCTTTGGTTCTTGCTTTTGGTAAATCACTTGTCTTGCCCCAATATCTAGAGATGATCATCAACTAGAATAAGAAGAATGAATTAGTATGCTCAGAATTGGCTACACAAAGGGTATCAGTGTAGGATAGAGAAACAAATGTTCTTCATCATTTTGGAATGTCTCAAACTTCGAGTTGACTTTACCAGAAAGATTCCGCAAGAAAGTTGACGCACGTGAAGGCAGAGAAATCTCTCAAATTGGCTCCACAAAGCGTGTCGGTGTAGGATAGAGAAACAAATGCTCTTTGTCACTTTGGAATGTCTCAAACTTCTATTTGACTTTACCAGAAAGATACCACAAGAAATTTGATGCATGTGAAGGCAAAGAAATCTTACTCGCCTCTTGAACCAAATTGAGGTGAAAAAGCAGAATGAGTCAGCATGAAAGCGAGTGAGGGCAATAGAGAGTTAAGAGACTCAACTAAAAGTAGGTTAAATTTAAGTAAGTTGTAAACCTATTCAACACCTATATTATTAACATATTTATTGAATATAAGTAATACATAAACAATTCAATCCATCAAATATGGGTTAAAATATATATATATATATATATATATGACCAATTTTGACAAGTCTACTTGTAACTCACTAATTAATGGTATGGTTGCAAAAAGTTTCCTCTAATCAAAGATGGAGGAAAATATTACGCATCTCACTAATTCTAGATAGCTAACGGTATCTAGCACATTTGCCGTTTTTTATTTTTTATTTTTAACGAGCAAATACAACTTAAGTAGGTAAATCTCGAATCCATGATATATCTAGTAAAGCATGAGCCAAAGTCTAGGTAAAGTACTTTATGTAAGATTTATCTTATTGGTGTAGTGCAACGACATCTTTCTACTACGCATACCTCGATTAAAATTATCTTAATACTGACCATGTTATTAAGAAAAATTCGACCTATAGTTTCCTCTCTAATGAAAACAATACACGAATGCATACGTCCTTATTAAAAATTGACCTTTACTTATGGTACGAAAGGATTTGGACATGAGGGTTTTGAGTCCACTTTATTGCTTTAGTAGAGCCGTGCCCTTCAAACAGACGCGTATCTAAAACATATAGTCATATGCAATTGCTTGCTTCTCATCTCGAAATTGGTCCTTACGAGTCTAAGAAATTCTTGCTTCCACTCCTCAACGTCAACCTAAATATGGGCTAGAGACTCGCCACGTGGCGTTTGAGGGTCCCACTTCAGTTCCCGCCTCATTGAGAGCGGCTTCTCGATCGCACAGATTCATGCATGATTCACGATGCCACGCGTTCATCGCATCATATCGAACTACCATGTATAGAGCCACATTTCTTTGGGGATAGCGAGAACCAGGAAACGAGAGTACTGTGTTGTCAGCAATGTTAACTGCCTTCGATAGTCAAGTTTCCATGACGTTTAGGCCTTTTTTGATTTTGTATTTGGACGGTTTATAAGCATAGATAAGGCCCATACGGTAAACTGCCATCCAAATGCTTTAAGCCCATATAGAACTTGCGAAGCTTTATTTCATTTCTTGTCATTTCTTTTTATTGTTTCTTATGAAAATCGGACAAGGGCTTGTTGCAATATAAGCTCTAAAAGTGTAGGATGAATGACTAGGATGAGGTGAATGATTACGACTGAAAGGCCAACAGATGGCAAAGACAAATATAGATAACTAGTGTCTGCAATTATGGGAGTAGTGATTTGTATCCGATAAGCTCCAAGCCTGGCTCACACCATCTTCAAATATTCGATATCCTCCCCGCGATGTCGATCACGAACCGGTATCTCACATCGTTCTTGGCAAGGCGGTCCATGGCCTCATTGATCGTGTCTGGGGCGATGACCTCGACGTCACAAGTGATGTTGTGTTTGCCGCACAAATCCATCATCTCCTGCGTATCTCTCATCCCTCCTGTCATGCTACCTTTGACACTCCTTTTACCTAATTTAAACACACACAAAAAAAATTCCCAGGAAAATAGTTATTATAGTGAATTTATAATTGACATGTTAGAGCTAAAGATTAAGAGGGAAATTTACCGAAAATTAGAGGGAAGGGAGGCAATTCGAGGGGCTGATCAGGTGCACCCACCGTGACCAAAGTTCCATCCACTTTGAGCAACTCCAGGATGGGCCCAAGAGAGTGCTGAGCCGATACCGTGTCCAAAATGAAATCCAGGCTCCTCTTCCCGGCCTATAAAACAGCCCAATAAAATCAATTTAAGATTGATAAAACGCATCGCCTTTCTTCAGCATAAATTAGTATAGGTTCGACTCATTCTTTAACGTGCCAAGACCGACCAAAACTAAGGTCAAACCTGCATTTGCTGAGAATTGGTGCTGACAATGAAGTCATCAGCACCCAAGCGCCCCTTGGCCTCTGTCTCTTTCGATGGGGATGTGCTGAGGACCGTGACATGGTGGCCGAACGCCTTCCCGAACTTAACCGCCACGTGGCCAAGCCCGCCGAGCCCCACCACCCCCATCTTCTTACCCGGCGAGCCCAGCATGCCGTTGTCCTTCAGCGGGCTGAACACCGTGATTCCGCGCACAGCAGTGGTGCCACCGAGTCCATGGGTAAGTTCTCGGGTATGCGCACCACATATCTGCACAAGCAAGCGACCCGGACCAAAGGATTTCAAGTTAGTGCAATCATCGAGCGAGCTAAGTTTTAGACCTATTCAACCAGATAGATCGTATCAAACGGTCTATCGTGTTATGTTGTCCTCTGGATTGACGAGCATGGCTTTGTTACTCAATCTCGTCCATTCCATGAAATCGGAGCCTAAAAGGGCTGAACATGGGTCGAAAGGGGTCACCAGATTGAACTGACTTTTCTGTCCAACGTTTTCACAGTCCCCGTACATAGGTCTATTATTATTTTTTCGTAAGTTAGTTTAATCAGAATGATAAAACAACTTATATTTAGGTCTACCTAATCATGTGACGAATAGAACGGAAGTGGCAGTTCATAATCAACATGGTCAAAAGATCCATAGGCTCCCCTGTTTTTGAGTTCAATGCCATTCGCGTCAGTCTTTTTTTTTTTTTTTTTGGAATTTACTCTCCCTGAGTTCAGCGAGATGGTGAAGACATATAAAGTACGAAGCGCAAAAACTCACATGAATTGCGTGCATTGGAATCTCTTCCATGGAAATCCGACAACAATAGTTCATAGAGATTCCGATTACACGTGCATTGTACCGTCTCTGTCTTTCAATCGAACAAAAACAATAAAGAAACGAACAAAAATTGGAAAGAGAGAAGGCGAGAGGTTACCGGTAATCGGCGACGATGACGTTGGAGTAGCCACCATAGGTGATGGAGCCGTCCCAGAAGATGCCGTTGTACGTGAACTGCATCTGGTCGCAGTAGTTCTCCTGGGAGTCGGCACAGAACTCGCACTTGAGGCAGGAGGCCGCCAGGCAGCCCACCCCAACACGGTCCCCGATCTTGAACTTGCCCGCGTTGCATCCCACCTTAATCACCACCCCGTTATTTCATGCCTGTTTCATTCGTCATGCGCGATCCAGTTAGCTCACCATATCCCAGCAGCAATAAACAAATCCAATCACACTCCCTATTGGAATGAGATGAGGACAGTGCCAAGCTCGAAGCGGGCCGAATTTTGTCACTCGGACTCGTCCATTTTTTCAAGGCAAAAGTGCATATTGATTTATGAACGCGAGAGAGAGAGAGAGAGAGTACCCAGGGACAACAGGGTACATGGTGATGCCCCACTCGTTCTTGGCATAGTGGAGATCGGTGTGGCAAATTCCGCAGTACAAGACCTCGATCGTCACATCGTTCACGCCATTCTCTCTGTTTAGTCATCAGAACAAAAGCAAAAAGCCATCATATCACTCGCTTCAGAGCTATCTACAAATGCAGACTCAAGTGCTTCATTAAGCGCACCAACCCGACACTCCCGACCCACCTGCGTTTGAAGGTATAGGGTTTGATCTCGCCGGAGGAGTCGTAGGCAGCCCAGCCGGACACCGAGAGCGTGTGGTTCTGAGTCTCTTGAGCCATCGGACGATCAGAGAGAGACACGTCGAACCCTAATAACGGCAGTGCTGCCGAAGATGCTTCCTCACCTCGGATCTCTCGCTATTACAACTAAAACCCTGTGACTAAGTGCCGTACTCTGCATCGGCGCCTCTTGCCTTTGCACGGGGAGGGGCTTTTATAGCCAGCCGGGCAGGTTCCACGAATTGAGACGGGTGTTGACCCTGCCCTTTACTTTAGAGAAGACTCGAGACGTCATGATCAAACTACCAACTACTTCAAAGTGTGTTTCAAGTGAGGGGCTGCGAGCGAGTGGGAACGAAATATTGGGCAGACTCTCGTCGCGGAAGATTAGACATTACAAATTAGACATTACAAATTTCATCACGGCAGAGAAGATCGTTTTAAGAGTTCGTACACAGCTCAACCACCGTCATTTTCACTGTCACTTTTTCTATATTTTTTTCTAGCCAACGACCTCAGATCATTGCATCACATACAGTCCGAAATCGACCAAGTTGCCCTGTCGACTCTGTGCACCGGATCGGCCTGCGCTGCACGTGGACAGCTTGGTCTTTCCCGGAGGTGGAAACTACCCACTACCGACTACCGACTACCGACTACCGACTACTTCAAAGTACGACTACTTAAAAGAACCGACTACTTCAAAGTACTGACTACTTCAAAGTGTGTTTCCGAAGGTGGGTCGGTGGCTAAGTGACGACAAGAGGGCGTAGGGAGGGGAAGGGGGAGGGGGAAGGGCGAAGGGCAGGTTCTGTGAAGAAACGGCGCTGTTTCAGTGTGGAAACTCGAACGACGCGTGGGACCCGGGTCAGGTGGTTCGACGACCATTCACACGGGCGCGCGGTCCCGGAAAACTTCATCGCGTGTTCCTTGAACTCCTCGGACTGACTCTTTAAAATTGACGTTCTGTCGTCACTTCCCCACTCTGCCTCGCGACCGCAATTTTTTTTTCGCCATTTCACAAACGCCCTCGGTTCATTTCCTGCCCACGTCGATTTTGTTTCCGTGCACTTTTGGAAAATTGGATTAGCAGGGGTGTGTATGATCCGAGCAGGCGGTTCCCAATCTAGAACCGGGAACCGCCCGTTAAGGACCGATTCCGAAAAATTGGAACCGGGAATGCATGGATCCACCAGGGAACCGGACCGCCGGTCCAGTCCGATTCCCGAGTGGATCCATGGAACCGGTCTTACAATAATAATAATATCATTTTCTCGAAAGCTCCGATAGGAAACAACTTTGGTTTTTGACCAAAATTGCTGGTTCTTCGCCACCTAACCTATTCTTCTCCTCCTCCTCCTGTAGCCCCTGCTTCTTCACGTGCTTGCTTTTTGCCCACCAATTGCTCGATGTTTTGTCAATGTGCACTTTGGACATTTTAGCTTCAGCACCTCTCCATTTGGTTTGGCGCCTCTCCATTTGGTGCGCTTTGGACTTTTTCTCCACTTTAATTAATTTTTTTAATTATTTGATTTAGGTTTGTTAATTTGTAATTTCATATTTTTAATATTAAAAATTAGTATATTATTTTAATATAATCGATCCGGTCCGGATGAGTGGGTGGATGGATCCGCCCATGAAACCGGGAACCGGATCGATACCCACCGGTTCCCATAAATTGGAACCGAGAACCGGACCGGTTCTCGGCGTTCGATCCGGTTGCGGCGATTCGGGCGGGTCCCGGTTGTTTTGCACACCCTAATTAGCATCCTCGGACGGAATGCCCATTAACTTAAAAAAATCAATTTACCCTTACTTCAAACGAGAATAATTAAAAAGGGGCTAATTCCACGAGAGATTCTAAATCGGTACTCCTTGTGTGCATTTACTCGCAACTCTTTTTTCGGCCTACGGAAACTCCTAAATGGCACCACCGTCCTAAATTTTCTCTCCATGAGCATTTTGTTCGATTTTGCATTCATCTGTTATACGCGGCGGATGCAAGCAATGAAACGAGGATTGTTATCACGTGATGCCTTACAAGAAACATCACCTTTTCCTCTCAATGAGGCCCTTCTTTTTCCCGATGATGTTTTTCTAGTATTTGAATCTCATTTAAAAAAATGATTCCAATCTCATGAATTTATCATTATTCTTTTCTTTTCTTTTCTTTTTTCATTTATTTTTCTTTCCTTCTTCCTCTTCCGCCAAGCCTCAGCGATGGTTGTGATAGGCCACTAGTGCCGTCACCGTGGCTCGGCAAGGCTGGCCTATCCAACTTCAAGTAAGGTCAAGCCTCACCGGCCTCAAGCGAGCTCCGGCTCACCATGACGAGGCTAGCAAGACTCGAGCTCAAGCCTCCCCCAAGGCTAGACCACACCAATGGCCATTCGCCAAGGCCTAGTGATCAGCGAAGAGGAAGAGGAAAAAGAAATTAAAAAAAAAAAAAAAGAATAAAAAAAAATTTAAAAAAAAAAAATCAATTTTTAAAATGAAAGAAAAAAAACTAAAAACTTCAAGATAAGCCATTCGAAAAAGTGTTTTCATCTTCTTAATTTCATGAATTCACTTTCCTAATTTTATGCATGAATATTTTCCCTGACTAGAAAGTGTTTTTAATTAAGGGTTAATACCTGAAAAACCCCAAACCGGTACACTTGTGACAAATTTACCCCCAAACTATTTTTTTGACCACCAAAAACCCTAAACTGGTATACATTTGACAAATTTACCCCAAACTGGTACACTTGTGACAAATTTACCCCAAACTATTTTTTTGACCACCAAAAACCCTAAACGGTATGCATTTGACAAATTTTGGTACACTTATGACAAATTTACTCTCTGTTAGTTTTCGTTAAATTTTATTATCAAATTATTAAGTTAAATGACATGTCACAATTGACCAGTATACCAATTTGGGATTTTATGATCCGTTTGTCAGAGTTTACAATTTTTATGATTTTTTTTTTGTATTAATCCAATATAGCGAAGGGTATATTTATCACAAATTTAGCAGTTTGGGGTTTTTTACGGTTGAATAAATTAGTTTGGGGTAAATTTGTCATAAATGTACCAATTTAGAGTTTTTTATGATCGGTCGGGTAAATTTGTCACGGGTGTACCAAAAAAATTTGTCCGGTTTGGGGTTTTCATGGTCAAAAAAATAGTTTGGGGTAAATTTGTCACAAGTGTACCAGTTTGGAGTTTTTAGGGAATTAACCCTTTAATTAACTAATTATTTTTTACGAACCAATCGAGTGAAAGTTTGGAAAATTAATTCCGTGGAAACATTTTCCCTAAAAAATTGTACCCTACGTTTGTTCGTGTGAGCAAGAGCTCGTTTGACGTGATTTTATATCCTAATTCGTGCCAGCTTCAAAAACTCTAATTTGGCGTTATTGCAAAGGAACCCTAATTTTATTTGTCCCCAATTTGAGTAATGAAACTCCATATTACTAGCGCTACCCCATTATTGGTGAGGACGCCAATTTTATATCTTTAATTTTGGTCCATGATCGTTTGGGGGAGCCTTTCCAGCTACGTAGTCCAAGTTGGGTTCGTCGCTATGCGCTCGCCACTTCTATCGACATGTAAGACAATTGATAGCTAAATTAACTTAATGCCGACGAATAGTAAATTTGGAATAGCGATACCACTTTGGAGTTTTTAGTGAGTAGAAATATAATTGGAGATAAATGTGTTCTTAGAAGAAAAAGTATCAAGAAAAACATAAACTTATTGCATTGAAATCGATTCGACCTAAAACATTTTTACATTAGTACAAATTTAATACATCCGGCTAATTTATGTTGGAAATCGCTGACATGGACATTGACTACCCTTGCCAGCCAAGATGAAGGGAAAAAAAAAGAAATGAAAAAAAGAAGAAAATAAAATAAAAGAAAAAACTATAAAAAAATGTTCAAAATTTTATTAAATATTATTAAAAAATGTTCGCTGTCAGCGGCGGCTATGCTACATAGGACGGTTGATGTTTACGTCCAGATTGATTTAATTGTTGCCAATTTGAAAATGTTTATAACTAAATTAGCCTAATTAAAAAGCTCAAAATGTTTATAACTAAATTACCAGTCTAACACTTTATCCCTCGATTGTCATAAATTTACCAGTTTTGTAATATTTGTGATATTAATACAATTTAATGGAAACCATTAAAGGGTAAAATTGTCATAAATATACCAATTTATGGTTTTTTTTTATAGTAAAAACAATTAGTTTTTAGAATCAGCATAAGTTACCACTTACCATGGCTTTGTGTGGGGCACTTCAACGAGGTATTGCACCACTGGGAGAAAGTAGGCAACAAACGAGTGGAAAACTACCGACTAACAGCCTTCCGGGACTTTCTTGGCAAGTGCTCACTAATGGATCGGAATCCAAAGGCTGCGCCTTCACACTGGACCAACAACCGATCGGGAGATCAATTCGTCAAAGAGAGACTTGGCGGGGGTCTTTGCAATTTAGATTGGAGAATTTCTTATCCTAATGCAGAAAGTATCGCACTACCAGCTATAGGGTCTGATCACAGCCCCATTATTATATCCCTACACGCATGGCAAAATAAGAAAAGGAAGACCTTCCGATATGAAGCTTTCTGGGCAGAAGATGAGGAAAGTAGGCTGCTAGTTAAACAGATATGGGCTGAAGGAGAATCCCAAGGGCCGAATCTAGCTCAAAAGCTGCGGATGGTGGCTAAACAATTGACACAGTGGAGCAGACACGGATTTCATAATGCTAAACAGAAAATTGATGAGCTGAAAAATGTATTAAGAAGGCTGTCCAATGGAAAAGGTGTACATGACGAAGCTGAGACAGCAAAGGGGATCGATCGGGAAATAGAAAAGCTTTGGCGGCAAGAGGAGATGTTTTGGGGGATGCGCTCACGAATCAACTAGCTAAAGTGGGGTGACAGAAACACAAAGTTTTTCCATGCAACAACTATTCAGCGAAGAAACAGAAACAGGATCACCTTACTCAAAAACGCAAATGATGAATGGGTGCAAGGTGACCAGCACTTGAAGGAGATGACAGAAACTTTCTTCAAAAGCTTGTATTTGTCTCGTGGGGGCGTGAGACTTTCAACTGTCATCCAACAAATTCCAACCTTAGTAGATGGAAGAATGAACCAGAGGTTGGTAAAATCTGTCACAATAGAGGGGTCACGGAGGCAATGCAGCAATTAGGAGCTAACAAGGCTCGGCCGGGGACCGGATGGCCTAAATGGGCTGTTTTACAAAAAGCATTGGCCAGATCTCGGGCGGGGATTTTCAGCGAAGTAAAGCAATTCTTTGAAACGGGACAGCTAAATCCAGTCATAAATAGAACCCAGATCACCCTTATTCCCAAAGTCCAAAACCCCGAAAAGCTAGAGCAATTCCGTCCCATCAGCCTATGCAATTTCATATACAAAATCATTTCCAAAGTTATGACCAATCGATTAAAACCATTATTACCAAACCTCATAGCCGAAGAACAAAGTGCCTGTGTGGGGGGAAGACAAATTCAAGACAATATTTTGATTGTTCAGGAGGTGCTACATAAGGTGAGAACACGGGAGAGAAAGAGCAAGTTCCAAGCTGTCCTTAAACTTGATATGCAAAAAGCATATGACAAAATCGAATGGGACTTCTACAAGCTTGCTTGAGGAAGATGGGATTCAGTGAACAATGGGTCACATGGGTGATGCGGTGTGTGTCTACGGTCTCTTTCAGCATAAACTTCAATGGCGAATCCCTATCTTATTTCAAGCCAACCAGAGGACTACGCCAAGGTGACCCAATCTCCCCATATCTATTCATCCTAGTGGCCAATGTCCCATCCTCCCTCATGAAACAAGCAATAATAGATGGTACTCTACGTGGAATTAAGCTAAACACATGCTGTCCTAGCCTGTCCCACCTGTTATTTGCGGATGATTCAATATTTTTTCTCCATGGCACGGTTGTGGAATGTTAGAATTTGGCAGATATACTTCACCAATACCGTTTTGCCTCAGGACAGGCCATTAATCTCAACAAATCAGGTATCTATTTCAGTAAAAATTGCCCTATGAATCTGAGAAGAAATATGGCTGAGATGTTAAGAGTACAAGAAATAAAGAAAATGGGGAAGTATCTCGGAATTCCATCGGATTGGGGAGGATCGAAAAAGAACTGTTTGCATGGATTATTGCAAGAGTCAACATGAAGTTAGAGAGCTGGAAGGATAATTTGCTGTCGAAATCGGGAAAGAAATATTAATTAAATCTGTAGTGCAGGCCATCCCACAATATGCTATGTCTATTTTCAAACTCCCTGTGAGAAGAAAATCGCCAACTTTTGGTGGAGGAATGGGCACAAAGCTGCTGGAATTCATTGGAAGAAATGGGAGAACTTAAAACTTAGAAAAGGGGAAGGCAGGCTCGGCTTTAAAGATCTCTTAGCCTTCAATAAGGCAATGTTAGGTAAGCAAGCTTGGCGAATTTCTCAGCAGCCATCTTCACTTCTAAGCCAACTAATGAAGGGTCTTTACTACCCGCAAGGTGACTTTTGGCAAGCCGGAAAAGGTAGTAGACCGTCTTGGGGATGGCAAAGCATAGTTTTGGGGAGAGACTCGATCACTCCGCAAGTGATGTGGGCTGTTGGCAATGGAAAATCTATTTTAATAAGAGAAGATAAATGGCTAAGAAGCGGTATTATCGGAGGGCCAGCGGCAAGAAATGAACCACATAAGGTGGAGGCATTAATAGAACATCGAGATGGGAAATGGAAAGAGAGTATGTTACGGACAATGTTTGATGATCAAAGAGTCAAGGAAATACTGGAAACTCCCATTGGATTACCTTCTACAGCAGATAAGCGGGTATGGATGAGCAACAAATCGGGGACTATTCGGTGAAAAGCGGATATATCCACATCGAAATCAAACACCAACACCCTCCACACAACAGCATCCTCCTCTCATCAAACAAAGCCAGACCTCTGGAAATTTATTTGGCAATCGAATACTCTTCCTCGCGTTAAACAGTTTCTATGGAATGCTTGCCAAAATGCACTTCCTACAGTGGAAAACCTGCACAAGAGGAGAATTGTACCTGATCCTATATGCCCAATCTGTAAGAAAGAAGCTGAGACCACTGAACATGCGCTCCTGTTATGTCCTTGGACTATCCAGTTATGGCGAGCCAGTCCCCTGCAAGTAAAGATATCCAGGACTGGATTAACACGAGTTGATGAATGGCTACGCTCCCAAAAAGAAGACCCAAACAGAGATCGAGATATTAACTTAATTGCCACGGCTATGTGGTGCATTTGGAAAGATCGAAACAGGTTTGTTTTTTAGCACCATCCCCTGTCTTCGCAGCAGACCCTATCCAAAGCAGTCGCACTACATGAGAGCTACACGAGTTGTAACAGTAACCGAGCAGCGGTAAAAGCCAGAACGTCTCAAAAGCCGAGATGGAAACCGCCACCACTAAATACCGAGCATAAATATAGACGCCTCATATGTGGGGAGGGAATTGAACCGCGGACTGGAGAGAAACCAAACGGCAGAAAACAGAGAGGACCGAGATATGGCTGGAAGCAGGGGTGCGCTCGACTCATATGTTGTTGGGGAAGCGAGCACCCAAATGGACGAGAACCGAGGGGAGCGAGACATAGCCGACAACGGGGGTGTTCTTGACTCCCTCGTTGTTGGTGCTCCGAACCGGAGGAAGACAGAGCAGAGCACCAGAATTGCCAAATGATATCTACTGAGGAAGGCGGGACATGATCTTTAAACGAAGCCTCGGAGAGTGCAGCAGAGCTGGAAGAAACATCAGAGGAGAGTCAAAATCCCTTATCCCACGCTCTCGAGGCTACATCTGAACGGGCCAGAAACGCAACCACAGCCCTCTCGGTCGGGACAGCAGGCAACTTACCAGATCTGGAGGAATATGGGGACACGGCGACCAGATTGAACCGAGCAGATCCAGAACTGGAAGAAGAAACAGAGAAGGGTCAAAACCGCGCAACCCATGCTCCCGAGGCCGAAGATGAAGGGATGCCGAACAGGAACGAAAGCGGAGCCCCCTTCATCGAGATCACCGAAAACTCACCAGAAAAGAAAGGATAAAGGTGTCACGAGTGTACTAATTTAGGGTTTAGTAGTAAAAAAAAATTGTTTGAGGTAAATTTAACATAAATATACCAATTTGAGATTTATCGTGGTATTACTCCTAACATCGTGAAAGTCGAGATTTTATTGAAAGTATCGATTGCATGAATGAACTAAGCCAAATCCAATCATTATGAAGATATTTAATATCATTCAATATAATGGAATTGTTGTCCAGCTTATCGAATATCATCAATCATCAAATTCCTCTAAGAGAAATATCATCGTCATGATACAATGATCATAACTCGTGAAATAGGTTTGTTGAATATGTCAAACAATAGCTCTTTAGTTAGAAAAGAGTTTTCACATACTCTCAATAAAATGCTATTGATTCAATCATTAATGTGGGAAAGAAATTTGAAGACTCATCATATGTCACACTATTAGTGTCAAAGGCTTTGAGAGTCATTAGCAATAGGTACGGATTCACTAATCTGAGAGGTCTTTCCAAAAGATTGTACTGTGGCCTTCATTGCAATTTCAACAATGGATAAGCATCATTGGCTAATAAATGAAATAATCAATGATTATCATCTTCGACAAGTTTACAAGTCAAGAAATCTAAAGATGAGATGAGATAAAAATAACCTTGCTCTCACTTGTTCTAGCGATTGGACTCGATGTGAAACTCACATGTTGGCCTAGACAATCCCAATATGAAGAAACTTGATTAAGAGATGCAATGTAAGCTTAGTGTTAGGGTTAAGTATGAAAGGCTCATTGGCTCAAAAAAAAAAATATTTCAAGAGGTTTCGAAATTGCTGATTATTTGAACATCATTATTAACTTCATTCCTTATGAGATTCTTTCATTCATGGGCATTTCATCAGTTTCAAGAGTCTATCATTACGTGGGTACATTTGTCTGAACATATGAGAGTTTTGCCATTTATCAAACATTGGATTGGAATGCCATATAAATTATTTCCTTTGTTTCTCAACTTTTTTTTCATATATATGGGCATTTGTCGTGTTCTTACATCGCGTTGCTTTTTCTTTTCTTTTTTCATGCCCCAACTTTTCCATTCCCTTTTCCATTTCATACTTTTGGCTCCTCCATTCAAAAACTATATATCTTAATTTCATGATTTTTTTATACAGAGTGTTATGGACTCTCAACACTCCTTATCTTTGGTTCTTGCTTTTGGTAAATCACTTGTCTTGCCCCAATATCTAGAGATGATCATCAACTAGAATAAGAAGAATGAATTAGTATGCTCAGAATTGGCTACACAAAGGGTATCAGTGTAGGATAGAGAAACAAATGTTCTTCATCATTTTGGAATGTCTCCAACTTCGAGTTGACTTTACCAGAAAGATTCCGCAAGAAATTTGACGCACGTGAAGGCAGAGAAATCTCTCAAATTGGCTCCACAAAGCGTGTCAGTGTAGGATAGAGAAACAAATGCTCTTTGTCACTTTGGAATGTCTCAAACTTCTATTTGACTTTACCAGAAAGATACCACAAGAAATTTGATGCATGTGAAGGCAAAGAAATCTTACTCCCTCTTGAACCAAATTGAGGTGAAAAAGCAGAATGAGTCAGCATGAAACTGAGTGAGGGCAATAGAGAGTTAAGAGACTCAACTAAAAGTAGGTTAAATTTAAGTAAGTTGTAAACCTATTCAACACCTATATTATTAACATATTTATTGAATATAAGTAATACATAAACAATTCAATCCATCAAATATGGGTTAAAATATAAATATATATATATATATATGACCAATTTTGACAAGTCTACTTGTAACTCACTAATTAATGGTATGGTTGCAAAAAGTTTCCTCTAATCAAAGATGGAGGAAAATATTACGCATCTCACTAATTCTAGATAGCTAACGGTATCTAGCACATTTGCCGTTTTTATTTTTTATTTTTAACGAGCAAATACAACTTAAGTAGGTAAATCTCGAATCCATGATATATCTAGTAAAGCATGAGCCAAAGTCTAGGTAAAGTACTTTATGTAAGATTTATCTTATTGGTGTAGTGCAACGACATCTTTCTACTACGCATACCTCGATTAAAATTATCTTAATACTGACCATGTTATTAAGAAAAATTCGACCTATAGTTTCCTCTCTAATGAAAACAATACACGAATGCATACGTCCTTATTAAAAATTGACCTTTACTTATGGTACGAAAGGATTTGGACATGAGGGTTTTGAGTCCACTTTATTGCTTTAGTAGAGCCGTGCCCTTCAAACAGACGCGTATCTAAAACATATAGTCATATGCAATTGCTTGCTTCTCATCTCGAAATTGGTCCTTACGAGTCTAAGAAATTCTTGCTTCTTGTTGACACCTATTTTAAATTTTAATTTATTTTTTAGAAAATAATAATATAGCATTTGGTTGCAGAGGGAAATTTTGAAAAAAAATTTTGAATTCAAAATAATTCAACGGCCGGATTTTGGAGCCATTTTCTGTTGAAGAGGTTGAGTGAATATCGCGGATCTTCAACAATTTCAAGTTTTTCTTCTATAAAAGAGAAGCCGAGGCTTCGGTTTAGGGGTTCCTCTTGGTCCAAAAAGAGTGAAAAGTGAAAGGAGGAAAAAAGAGAAAAGAAGGCTTCAATTTGTGGGAGAGGAAAAAAAGAAAAGTTGAGAAAGAGAAGAAAGTTTCCCGTAGAAAGTACGCGGGAGCGAGAAAGAGACAGGGGACAGGTGAGAGAAAGAGGGTGACGTGTGAGCGGGAGAGAAAAGAAAAGAAAAAAAAAAAGCAGAGGGAAAAGAGAAGCAAAAGTTCAATCGGTAGGGGGATTGGACGTTTCACATTCATCCTCTTCCCCCGCACTCGCCGGAATTTGCTGCTGCGGACCGACGGCTCCTTTTTGCTTCAATCCGCGACGCTCAAGTTCAATACCGGAACCCGACGGAAAGCCCCCCGATCCGCCGGCCCCTGTTGCACCGACGCTCGCCTCACAACCGCCCCGCTGCCGACGCCACCCTCGTCCGAGTACCAGCACCAACGCCGCTCCCCATCGAGACACCACGGGCTGCCCGCGCACCTCAACCCATGATCCGCATCTCAGCTCGCCGCCGGTGAAACCCCTCGCGACGCCGGACTTGCACCCGAAGCCCCGCCAACGACCCAGCGACGCCGGAGCCCCTCTCGCAGATCCCACGACGGCCCCGCTTCCGATCAGCGCCCGCACCTGAAGTTTCCCCGCGCTGCTCCGCCTCGTGATGCTGCAGCACCTCCGTTCGTGACCACCCCCGCGACGCCGGCAGATCCAGTGCCCACCGTCGCGCCACCTCTGTTCCGCCGACGAAACCGCTCCTGTACTGATTCGAGCCACCGCCGATTCACCTCTTCACCGCTCGCCAACCGCCGGTTCACCTTCGTCGGAGCCCCCGCTGGTCCGACGACGTGCTACTCCCCGGTGACCCGAGACTCACGAGCACGTGACTAGAAGAAAAAACAAAAGAAAAGAGAAAAGCAAATTAGGTAGTTTGCTTTTCTTTATTTTATTTATTTTGTTATTATTGTTCAATTTAGAATATTGAGATGTGCTTTTCTTTTATAAATCTCGTAGGTATTTACTGCAGGTACTTTATCTCAAATTATGGTAATTACTAATTTGACCCGTAAACGTCGGGTCATTTTTTTAATTACTTTAATTTTTAGGAATTTTGATAGCATTTCAATTGTTAAATTGTTATAGAGTTAAAATAATTGTTAATTTAATCCGTGAGACAACGGATTATTTTTTCGGTTATTTTAATTTTTATCTTCATTCTTTTAAAATAATGACTTGTTTGGAAAGATTAAAAAATAAAAAATAAAAAAATCAGAAAATACATAAAAATCTAAATATTGCATTAGAGCATTTAGATTTCGCAAATTAGGACTGTATTTTTAGGGTTAGTAAAATTAGAATTGCATTTATAGGATTATAATTTTTAGATTATACTTTTAGATGAGTGATTTTTGTTAGGACTAATTTTAAATAATGTTGGCGTGTCTTATTTTTTTTTTTTTATATATAGCTTCTAAGATAAGATATAGTTTAAGTTAATTGTTTCCTAAAATAAATTAGAATATCATTCACTTTAGTTAGTCTAATTAGTTTTTTTTTTTTTTTTTTTTTTAATTCCAAACTTCAATAAAAAGAATCCAAAAATATTAGGTTAATTCATAATTAATCTCATATCATCATTATTTAGCATAGGTTGCATATATGCATTAAAAAAAAATCATCATTAAAATAAAATCATAAAAGAGCATGCATGTAGAAATACCATGTCATTCATCCCATATCACGTAGCACATGCATATTTAGAATTATATAAATTAGATTGCATACATATAGTGATAAGTTTAAGTCATACCATATGAATTGCATCTCACATATCATTAAAGTAAAATCCATGCATATTAAATTTAGATTAAGATTGCATATAATTAACATTAAAAAAAAAATTAGGTGTCATGTCATTTAGAAATCATGTTTAGGGCATGCATTTTTATTAGCATTTTTTTATTATTGAATGTTATTTTATTGATTGGGCACCCGTATGACCACAATTTGCATGTTAGTAGCTTAAGTTAAAATTAATCAACATTGCCTGCAAAATATTTTTGAAATTAAAATAAAAGGTACCGAAAGGGCGTTAGACTAATCTAGCGTAATCATGTCCCCGGACTTATTAAATCTCTGGTTCGTAAAAATAAAGTATTCTCTCATACTTTATTTGGGTTTCTAATCAACCCTAATTGATTAGTGGCGACTCCAAATTGAATAGAATTGCATGTTTAAATAGATTAATTTCTATTAAGTCGCGATTGGTAGGACTTAGGAGGGTCCGTGCCAAGTCTTCAGACTTAGTAATCCATTAACCTAGTTTTAGGTGGTGAACACCATGAAAAAATTAGGTCGCGACAGCTTGGCGACTCCGCTGGGGACAGAGTTAAAACTCATAGTGGACATAGGCCTGTTTTAATTTTTTTTAAGAAAAATATTTTGTTTAGCAGCATAGAAGCAAGGTACGCTCCTAACATGAAGTGTTAAATGTTTTTGCAAATGGGAGGTATAAGGGGAGTAGTCTTTGTTAACCATTGTTTTGTAGGTTGGAGTTAAGGATGAATGGTTGAATTTAAATTATAGAAGTGTTGTTTGCAATTAAATTGTTGTGCATGTTTTATTGTTTTTAGCACTACACTATTGCACACACAACCCTGCTGCCGGACTCGGGCTGCGATAGGATTCTTAGGATGGTGTTGAGAATGATACTTCCTCTAAAGCGAGACCGCTATATAGAGGTTGACATTCTCTTCCCCGAAAGTTCTTCATGGTGTCGAATGAGTTTGTCCATATCCGCGAGACTGCATGATATTAGACATTCCATTCGACTGAGCCGGAGTTAGGAGGACCTGACACGTTAATGCGAGACTGCAACGGTCAGATCATCCTCTTAGCTCCATTTTGTTAAGCCATCTAGATAGAAATCGAGCATCAGATCTCATACGTGTGTCTATGCGATTGTCATCTATTCCCAGTAAAGTAAGTTGTTTAAATTCTCACTATTGCAATTTACTTACTTGCAATTTCGTTGGTCCATGACATTAGGTTTCGTCGTCGGTCTTATTTTATATGCAATGGGAAAAACCGACATACAATTCATTTCTACTTCCAAAAACATATAAAATGAGATGTTTTGGTTTCTTAGTTCAATGTTTAGGGACTTGAATTTCAATTCTTAGTTAGAAAATTTTATTCAAAATTCAAATAAAATGAAGCGATTGACCGTTGTCATGGACCAATCTCATTTGTTATGATACTTACTGCATTATTTTACATTGCTAGGTGACAACACGGCTAATCCAAGATCACCAATCCGTACTCGTTCTAGAGCAACAATGGCTGATAACACCGAACAAACACGTGTTGCTGAACAAACTCGCATTGCTGCCCTCGAATCGGAGATGAAACAAGTCATGAATGTTCTTGAGCGACTCTCTAAGCAAATTGATTCTCTCTAAGCAAACACTGCTCCACCAGCTCCGCAAGTTGAAGTGGTGTTACCACAACAGGCTCCCATGGTTGATCCAAGAGATAAATGCAAGAATACAGCTGATCCGAGAGATAAAGGCAATAATACATCCGCAATTGGGCCATCTACCTCGATGATTCCTCCAAGGAGAAAATTACTGACGTGCCTCAAATTGTTGTTGATGAGGAGGTACAAGTGATACACTCGGCTGTACCAGACAGAACAGGAAAACGCTTGATAAAAATCGAGGAGAAACTTAAGCAATTGCAGGGTTCATTTAGCCAAGACCCAACGATCTGTCCCATTATGCAAAGATCAAGATGCCAAAGAAGTTCAAAATGCCAGACTTTGGGAAGTATGATGGCACCTCTTGCCCAAAGATCCATCTAGACTTATGTGGTCAGGATGACCCAATATGTTGATAACATCCCCTTGATGATTCAACAATTTCAAGCAAGCCCGACAGACCGTCGCTGCAATGGTACATCATGAAAAAGATTAATTTGCTGGAGACTTGGGAGGATTTGACGGATGCCTTCTTCAAGCAATACAAGTATAATATTGATGTCACTCCATCTCGAGAAGATTTACTTCGACCGAGAAGAAGAGGACGGAATCTTTCAAGGCATATGTCACGAGATGGAGGACTATAGCCGCTCAGATAACTCCAGAGCCGACAGAAAAGGAGCTGATGGATTTGTTCATGAAGACACTCTTGCCTGAGTATCGAAATCGAATGCTGGGATCGACTGCCGAGTCATTCAATCAGCTAATCCCTGTTGGTGAGCGAATTGAAGTAGCATTGCGTGACGGATGGGCGTCTGATCAAACCGGCTCATATGAAAGAGTCTCAACCAAGAAGGATAAGGAACTTGTAGCGGAGGTTAATGCAGCTTATGTGCAACCATCTCGCTCTACCCCGAACACCCATCAGGGAGGAGCACGACCATTCTTTGGCCAGCAGAAGAACTCTTCCAGGCGTCAATTTATGCCTCTTCCTAAGCCATTGTCCAAGATCTTGCCAACCCTTCAGAAGAAAGGATTACTCGCTAAAGAGCCTAAGCGACCTAATCCCGAGCGATTCCCCAACTATGATTCGTCCAAGACATGTGCTTATCATATGGGAGAGGTAGGGCATTCTGTTGACGATTGCTATACGCTGCAACATAAAATCCAAAATCTTTTGGATGCCAACGTGGTCTCATTCCGAGATGCACAGCCGAACATCCAGAATAACCCACTCCCTGACCACCCAAAAGCTGTGAATACCATTTTCAGTTTTGATGCTGAGCCCACCATGTTTCAGATGATGCATGAGGAAGCAGAAGTGATGGACACCCTGGGGCAACCAAGTGGCAAATTCGATTACTATGTAAAGTATTCGGCTCCTCCCAGCTCCTATTTCGACCCACGGGATATCATCCTAGATGGATGGGGTGGCATAGATGATCCCGCACCTCCAAAGATTGAGAGCTCTGATGACGCATTCGAAGGAATGACTGAATTGTTTGCCATTGACGAAGCTCGAGAGTAGGACACTCCTCTGCGCAGGAGTCTTTATCACTTTCCGTATTTGCGTATTTGCATTTTCAATTCTAGGATTTTCCTCATTTCAGTAATGTAATTTGTTTTTCATCCAATAAAATACATAGAGATTTTCGTGTTTTAAGGGCATGTTGAAGTATACCAAACTAGCCCTGTGATGAAATCCTACCCAAAAGAAAACGGCAAAGAGCTAATTCTCAAGGCTGGGCTTCTTCATGTTCCCTTGAAAAAAATTCAAAATAAAATCATCTTCCAGCATACATCTAATTTACCATGTTTGTTTCATTTAATTATTTGCTTTATGTTTCAGGTGCAGCTCTGCGCACATTTAAGGAATCTCTATGAGCTCCTTTGCAAAGAGGGGCAAGACATAGACACTTAACAGCTTTGACTTTATGATTTGATAGAGCATGGCCTTTTTGTCATTATAGAATGCTTCCACATGATATTGTGCAATTTGTCAATTCCACTTGAAATTTATCAAAATGGATAATTCAGTAAAAGATGTCGAATTACTTGAACATGCTAAATGAGGTGTGAAAGGCAAGCTTTATCCCATACACAGTCCCTTGTTTATACATTGTGAGGTGAGTATGAAAACGTCTTGTACTTCAAGGTGAAGAGTTTTCTTGCGAAAAGTACGACAACTAAAATGACGAGGGGCAGTTCATTTCTCTATCAATGAACCCTTGTTTAACCCCTCTTTGAGCCCAAGTACTTGAAGAATTTCTTTCATACTACCCCTGTCAAGAACCACCCCACATCGGGGCAAATGGAGGTAAGTTGACATTGAAGGAGAAGGAAAATGAATTGAAATTTTCTTGCTTTCACTTGCATCAATCTTCAAGTTGTGCTATTACATTGAATTCATGTGATAATTTAAGTGCTTTAGGATGACGAAGAGCAGTTCTTTCTTTATCCTACACATTTATATCCTTTGCATAGCCCACTTGAGCCTATGAATTCATTTCATGTCAAACCCAGTTGGTGATCATCCCCACACCGGGGCAAGATGAAAGACAATCATTCGAATAGCATGGTCTAAAATGCTGATGAAAGAAAACTGTGTGAGTCCAGAGAAAATAAATGCAAAAAAATAAGGGGCAAGAAAAAGCAGTGTGCCTGGTAAAAGCAAGGCCAATGCCCGTGAAAAGAAGAGAGAAATGACTGATGAATTGGGGGGCATGAAAAAAGAGCAGTGTGCCTGATCGATGCCTATCAACAAAGAAAATGATTTTAAAAGAAAAAAAATGTTGAGAAAAGATCTCCAGTTGAATAGTCATTGGCATCGGTGATAAACTCTTGAGCCAATAAAGAAATTTGTCAAGAAGACAATCCGTGGCGAAGAAAATTGGTGGTAATGTCAAGATGATCACCAACTCTTACCCATTACACACATCTTTGAGCCTAACGATCCTTTCGTTTCTCAAACCCAAGAACCAAGTCTATGTTACGTCCCTTACAAAGTCTCTTCAGATTAGGGCACTTAAATTAACGTAGGAATTCACATGTTTTGAGTATTGCTCGAAGAAGTGCGAGCAAGATTATTTCTTTCTCATTTTGCAGGGTTCTTGACTTGTAAACCCGAAGATGATTACAGAATTGTTCTTTCAATTGCTTTGACCCAAAGAATCCCTTTGTTAAGCCATTGACCAAGCCCACATTACAGTACCTGTTAAAGACCTCTTAGATTGGTAAGGTCGTACTGATTGCAAGAAAATTTGAACTATTGTCGATAAGATGATGACAAGATTGAGTGATATATTCCCGCATCAATGGTCGGGACAAATAACCCCTCCTAAATGAGAGCGAGTGAAAAAGCCTTTTCACACCAAAAGCGTTTCATTTAGCATGTTCAAGAGATTCACACTATAACTGAAAATTGTCCTTGTGATAATTTTTCAGTAGAAGCTTGATAAAGCCATCATGCATGGACCTTTATTGAATTTTTCCTCAAAGACCAAAAATTGTCTTTGAAACCCTGAGTTTGTTCAGTCTTCTTGGTGCTTGATGAGAATTCCAAGTACCCATTTATAAAATGTTTTCAAATGTTTAGTGTGAACCCTGGATATTTGAACCCTTAAACGCTTGATGTGATACCAAGTGTTCGTCCTTCCAAACGTCTGATGCGACTTCCAGATGTTTAGTAAAATATTCTCAAATGTTTAGTGTGAACCCTAGATATTTGAACCCTTAAACGCTTGATGTGATACCAAGTGTTCGTCCATCCAAACGTCTGATGTGACTTCCAAATGTTTGGTAAAATATTTTCAAATATTTAGTGTGAACCCCAGATATTTGAACCCTTAAACGCTTGATGTGATACCAAGCGTTTGTCCTTCTAAACTTCTGATGTGATTTCCAGATGTTTAGTAAATGTTTTCAAATGTATAGCATGAATTCCAGATATTTGAATCTTTAAATACTTGATGTGACTTCCAAGTATTTGTCTTTTCAAACATCTGATGTGACTTGATTTCAAACATCTGATGTGATTTCCAAGTGCTTAGGATCTGATGAGAGTTCCAGATCTCTAAAGACTTTGAGATTTTCAGACGTTGATTAGGTATCATAGGAATCATTTCACACCTAATAATACTTTTCTCCAGATAAGTATGACAGGTACGTGTTCTTTTTTGCATTTGCATTTCATTTAGCATAGACACATTGAGATCTACGTTTTTAACCAAATCATTGCATTTACATTGCATTATTGCATGACCTTGCATTTCAAAAAGAATTAAATTTATTTGAAAAAGAGGTCATTAACATTTGCATATGCATTTCATATTCATTTTGCATTTGCATTTCATTGAGCATAGACACATTGAGATCTACACTCTTGACCAAATCATTGCATTTACATTGCATTATTGCATGACCTTGCATTTCAAAAGAATTAAATTTATTTGAAAAATGGGTCATTGACATTTGCATATTGCATATCTATTTTGCATGGTTAAAATTTAGGTGTCATTTATCTTTGAAGGAAACCTCTATGAGCTTCCCTTCAAAGAGGGGCAGCTGTTGACACCTATTTTAAAATTTAATTTATTTTTTAGAAAATAATAATATAGCATTTGGTTGCAGAGGGAAACTTTGAAAAAAAAATTTTGAATTCAAAATAATTCAACGGCCGGATTTTGGAGCCATTTCTCTGTTGAAGAGGTTGAGTGAATATCGCCGGATCTTCAACAATTTCAAGTTTTTCTTCTATAAAAGAGAAGCCGAGGCTTCGGTTTAGGGTTCCTCTTGGTCCAAAAAGAGTGAAAAGTGAAAGGAGGAAAAAGAGAAAAGAAGGCTTCGATTTGTGGGAGAGGAAAAAAAGAAAAGTTGAGAAAGAGAAGAAAGTTTCCGTAGAAAGTACACAGGGAGCAGAAAGAGACAGGGACAGGTGAGAGAAAGAGGGTGACGTGTGAGCAGGAGAGAAAAGAAAAAAAAAAAAAAGCAGAGGGAAAAGAGAAGCAAAAGTTCAATCGGCAGGGGGGATTGGACGTTTACTGTTCATCCTCTTCCCCGCACTCGCCGGAATTTGCTGCCCGCAGACCGACGGCTCCTTTTCTCGCTTCAATCCGGCGACACTCAAGTTCAATACCGGAACCCGACGGAAAGCCCCCCGATCCGCCGGCCCCCGTTGCACCGACGCTCGCCTCACAACCGCCCGCTGCCGACGCCACCCTCGTCCGAGTACCAGCACCAACGCCGCTCCCCATCGAGACACCACCGGCTGCCCACGCACCTCAACCCATGATCTCGCATCTCAGCTCGCCGCCGGTGAAACCCCTCGCGACGCCGGACTTGCACCCGAAGCCCCGCCAATGACCCAGCGATGCGGAGCCCTCTCGCAGATCCCACGACGGCCCCGCTTCCGATCAGCGCCTGCACCTGAAGTTTCCCGCGCTGCTCGCCTCGTGATGCTGCAGCACCTTGTTCGTGACCACCCCCGCGACGCCAGCAGATCCAGTGCCCACCGTCGCGCCACCTCTGTTCCGCCGACGAAACCGCTCCCGTACTGCGATTCGAGCCACCGCCGATTCACCTCTTCACCGCTCGCCCACCGCCGGTTCACCTTCGTCGGAGCCCCCCTGCTGGTCCGACGACGTGCTACTCCCCAGTGACCCAGAGACTCACGAGCACGTGACTAGAAGAAAAAACAAAAGAAAAAGAGAAAAACAAATTAGGTAGTTTGCTTTTCTTTATTTTATTTATTTTGTTATTATTGTTCAATTTAGAATATTGAGATGTGCTTTTCTTTTATAAATCTCGTAGGTATTTACTGCAGGTACTTTATCTCAAATTATGGTAATTACTAATTTGACCCGTAAGACGTCGGGTTATTTTTTTAATTACTTTAATTTTTAGGAATTTTGATAGCATTTCAATTGTTAAATTGTTATAGAGTTAAAATAATGGTTAATTTAATCCGTGAGACAACGGATTATTTTTTCGGTTATTTTAATTCTTATCTTCATTCTTTTAAAATAATGACTTGTTTGGAAAGATTAAAAAATAAAAAATAAAAAAATCAGAAAATACATAAAAATCTAAATATTGCATTAGAGCATTTAGATTTTGCAAATTAGGACTGTATTTTTAGGGTTAGTAAAATTAGAATTGCATTTATAGGATTATAATTTTTAGATTATACTTTTAGATGGGTGATTTTTGTTAGGACTAATTTTAAATAATGTTGGCGTGTCTTATTTTTTTTATATATAGCTTCTAAGATAAGATATAGTTTAAGTTAATTGTTTCCTAAAATAAATTAGAATATCATTCACTTTAGTTAGTCTAATTAGTTTTTTTTTTTAATTCCAAACTTCAATAAAAAGAATCCAAAAATATTAGGTTAATTCATAATTAATCTCATATCATCATTATTTAGCATAGGTTGCATATATGAATTAAAAACAAATCATCATTAAAATAAAATCATAAAAGAGCATGCATGTAGGAATACCATGTCATTCATCCCATATCACGTAGCACATGCATATTTAGAATTATATAAATTAGATTGCATACATATAGTGATAAGTTTAAGTCATACCATATGAATTGCATCTCACATATCATTAAAGTAAAATCCATGCATATTAAATTTAGATTAAGATTGCATATAATTAACATTAAAAAAAAATTAGGTGTCATGTCATTTAAAAATCATGTTTAGGGCATGCATTTTTATTAGCATTTTTTTATTATTGAATGTTATTTTATTGATTGTGCACCCGTATGATCACTATTTGTATGTTAGTAACTTAAGTTAAAATTAATCAACATTGCCTGCAAAATATTTTTGAAATTAAAATAAAAGGTACCGAAAGGGCGTTAGACTAATCTAGCGTAATCATGTCCCCGGAATTATTGAATCTTTGGTTCGTAAAAATAAAGTATTCTCTCATACTTTATTTGGGTTTCTAATCAACCCTAATTGATTAGTGGCGACTCCAAATTGAATAGAATTGCATGTTTAAATAGATTAATTTCTATTAAGTCGCGATTGGTAGGACTTGGGAGGGTTTGTGCCAAGTCTTCAGACTTAGTAATCCATTAACCTAGTTTTAGGTGGTGAACACCATGAAAAAATTAGGTCGCGACACTTCCACTCCTCAACGTCAACCTAAATATGGGCTAGAGACTCGCCACGTGGCGTTTGAGGGTCCCACTTCAGTTCCCGCCTCATTGAGAGCGGCTTCTCGATCGCACAGATTCATGCATGATTCACGATGCCACGCGTTCATCGCATCATATCGAACTACCATGTATAAAGCCACATTTCATTGGGGATAGCGAGAACCAGGAAACGAGAGTACTGTGTTGTCAGCAATGTTAACTGCCTTCGACAGTCAAGTTTCCATGATGTTTAGGCCTTTTTTGATTTTGTATTTGGACGGTTTATAAGCATAGATAAGGCCCATACGGTAAACTGCCATCCAAATGCTTTAAGCCCATATAGAACTTGCGAAGCTTTATTTCATTTCTTGTCATTTCTTTTTTATTGTTTCTTATGAAAATCGGACAAGGGCTTGTTGCAATATAAGCTCTAAAAGTGTAGGATGAATGACTAGGATGAGGTGAATGATTACGACTGAAAGGCCAACAGATGACAAAGACAAATATAGATAAATAGTGTCTGCAATTATGGGAGTAGTGATTTGTATCCGATAAGCCCCAAGCCTGGCTCACACCATCTTCAAATATTCGATATCCTCCCAGCGATGTCGATCACGAACCGGTATCTCACATCGTTCTTGGCAAGGCGGTCCATGGCCTCATTGATCGTGTCTGGGGCGATGACCTCGACGTCACAAGTGATGTTGTGTTTGCCGCACAAATCCATCATCTCCTGCGTATCTCTCATCCCTCCTGTCATGCTACCTTTGACACTCCTTTTACCTAATTTAAACAAAAAAAAAAAAAAATTCCCAGGAAAATAGTTATTATAGTGAATTTATAATTGACATGTTAGAGCTAAAGATTAAGAGGGAAATTTACCGAAAATTAGAGGGAAGGGAGGCAATTCGAGGGGCTGATCAGGTGCACCCACCGTGACCAAAGTTCCATCCACTTTGAGCAACTCCAGGATGGGCCCAAGAGAGTGCTGAGCCGATACCGTGTCCAAAATGAAATCCAGGCTCCTCTTCCCGGCCTATAAAACAGCCCAATAAAATCAATTTAAGATTGATAAAACGCATCGCCTTTCTTCAGCATAAATTAGTATAGGTTCGACTCATTCTTTAACGTGCCAAGACCGACCAAAACTAAGGTCAAACCTGCATTTGCTGAGAATTGGTGCTGACAATGAAGTCATCAGCACCCAAGCGCCCCTTGGCCTCTGTCTCTTTCGATGGGGATGTGCTGAGGACCGTGACATGGTGGCCGAACGCCTTCCCGAACTTAACCGCCACGTGGCCAAGCCCGCCGAGCCCCACCACCCCCATCTTCTTACCCGGTGAGCCCAGCATGCCGTTGTCCTTCAGCGGGCTGAACACCGTGATTCCCGCGCACAGCAGTGGTGCCACCGAGTCCATGGGTAAGTTCTCGGGTATGGGCACCACATATCTGCACAAGCAAGCGACCCGGACCAAAGGATTTCAAGTTAGTGCAATCATCGAGCGGGCTAAGTTTTAGACCTATTCAACCAGATAGATCGTATCAAACGGTCTATCGTGTTATGTTGTCCTCTGGATTGACGAGCATGGCTTTGTTACTCAATCTCGTCCATTCCATGAAATCGGAGCCTAAAAGGGCTGAACATGGGTCGAAAGGGGTCACCAGATTGAACTGACTTTTCTGTCCAACGTTTTCACAGTCCCCGTACATAGGTCTATTATTATTTTTTTCGTAAGTTAGTTTAATCAGAATGATAAAACAACTTATATTTAGGTCTACCTAATCATGTGACGAATAGAACGGAAGTGGCAGTTCATAATCAACATGGTCAAAAGATAGGCTCCCCTGTTTTTGAGTTCAATGCCATTCGCGTCAGTCTTTTTTTTTTTTCTTTGGAATTTACTCTCCCTGAGTTCAGCGAGATGGTGAAGACATATAAAGTACGAAGCGCAAAAACTCACATGAATTGCGTGCATTGGAATCTCTTCCATGGAAATCCGACAACAATAGTTCATAGAGATTCCGATTACACGTGCATTGTACCGTCTCTGTCTTTCAATCGAACAAAAACAAAAAAGAAACGAACAAAAATTGGAAAGAGAGAAGGCGAGAGGTTACCGGTAATCGGCGACGATGACGTTGGAGTAGCCACCATAGGTGATGGAGCCGTCCCAGAAGATGCCGTTGTACGTGAACTGCATCTGGTCGCAGTAGTTCTCCTGGGAGTCGGCACAGAACTCGCACTTGAGGCAGGAGGCCGCCAGGCAGCCCACCCCAACACGGTCCCCGATCTTGAACTTGCCCGCGTTGCATCCCACCTTAATCACCACCCCCGTTATTTCATGCCTGTTTCATTCGTCATGCGCGATCCAGTTAGCTCACCATATCCCAGCAGCAATAAACAAATCCAATCACACTCCCTATTGGAATGAGATGAGGACAGTGCCAAGCTCGAAGCGGGCCGAATTTTGTCACTCGGACTCGTCCATTTTTTCAAGGCAAAAGTGCATATTGATTTATGAACGAGAGAGAGAGAGAGAGAGAGTACCCAGGGACAACAGGGTACATGGTGATGCCCCACTCGTTCTTGGCATAGTGGAGATCGGTGTGGCAAATTCCGCAGTACAAGACCTCGATCGTCACATCGTTCACGCCATTCTCTCTGTTTAGTCATCAGAACAAAAGCAAAAAACCATCATATCACTCGCTTCAGAGCTATCTACAAATGCAGACTCAAGTGCTTCATTAAGCGCACCATCCCGACACTCCCGACCCACCTGCGTTTGAAGGTGTAGGGTTTGATCTCGCCGGAGGAGTCGTAGGCAGCCCAGCCGGACACCGAGAGCGTGTGGTTCTGAGTCTCTTGAGCCATCGGACGATCAGAGAGAGAGACACGTCGAACCCTAATAACGGCAGTGCTGCCGAAGATGCTTCCTCACCTCGGATCTCTCGCTATTACAACTAAAACCCTGTGACTAAGTGCCGTACTCTGCATCGGCGCCTCTTGCCTTTGCACGGGGAGGGGCTTTTATAGCCAGCCGGGCAGGTTCCACGAATTGAGACGGGTGTTGACCCTGCCCTTTACTTTAGAGAAGACTCGAGACGTCATGATCAAACTACCAACTACTTCAAAGTGTGTTTCAAGTGAGGGGCTGCGAGCGAGTGGGAACGAAATATTGGGCAGACTCTCGTCGCGGAAGAAGACATTACAAATTAGACATTACAAATTTCATCACGGCAGAGAAGATCGTTTTAAGAGTTCGTACACAGCTCAACCACCGTCATTTTCACTGTCACTTTTTCTATATTTTTTTCTAGCCAACGACCTCAGATCATTGCATCACATACAGTCCGAAATCGACCAAGTTGCCCTGTCGACTCTGTGCACCGGATCGGCCTGCGCTGCACGTGGACAGCTTGGTCTTTCCCGGAGGTGGAAATACCCACTACCGACTACAGACTACCGACTACCGACTACTTCAAAGTACGACTACTTAAAAGAACCGACTACTTCAAAGTACTGACTACTTCAAAGTGTGTTTCCGAAGGTGGGTCGGTGGCTAAGTGACGACAAGAGGGCGTAGGGAGGGGAAGGGGGAAGGGGGAAGGGCGAAGGGCAGGTTCTGTGAAGAAACGGCGCTGTTTCAGTGTGGAAACTCGAACGACGCGTGGCACCCGGGTCAGGTGGTTCGACGACCATTCACACGGGCGCGCGGTCCCGGAAAACTTCATCGCGTGTTCCTTGAACTCCTCGGACTGACTCTTTAAAATTGACGTTCTGTCGTCACTCCCCACTCTGCCTCGCGACCGCAATTTTTTTTTCGCCATTTCACAAACGCCCTCGGTTCATTTCCTGCCCACGTCGATTTTGTTTCCGTGCACTTTTGGAAAATTGGATTAGCGGGGGTGTGTATGATCCGAGCAGGTGGTTCCCAATCTAGAACTGGGAACCGCCCGTTAAGGACCGATTCCGAAAAATTGGAACCGGGAATGCATGGATCCACCAGGGAACCGGACCGCTGGTCCAGTCCGATTCCCGAGTGGATCCATGGAACCGGTCTTACAATAATAATAATATCATTTTTCGAAAGCTCCGATAGGAAACAACTTTGGTTTTTGACCAAAATTGCTGGTTCTTCGCCACCTAACCTATTCTTCTCCTCCTCCTCCTGTAGCCCTGCTTCTTCACGTGCTTGCTTTTTGCCCACCAATTGCTCGATGTTTTGTCAATGTGCACTTTGGACTTTTTAGCTTCAGCACCTCTCCATTTGGTTTGGCGCCTCTCCATTTGGTGCGCTTTGGACTTTTTCTCCACTTTAATTAATTTTTTTAATTATTTGATTAAGGTTTGTTAATTTGTAATTTCATTTTTTTAATATTAAAAATTAGTATATTATTTTAATATAATCGATCCGGTCCGGATGAGTGGGTGGATGGATCCGCCCATGAAACCGGGAACCGGATCGATACCCACTGGTTCCCATAAATTGGAACCGAGAACCGGACCGGTTCTCGGCAGTTCCGATCCGGTTGCAGGCGATTCGGGCGGGTCCCGGTTGTTTTGCACACCCCTAATTAGCATCCTCGGACGGAATGCCCATTAACTTAAAAAATCAATTTACCCTTACTTCAAACGAGAATAATTAAAAAGGGGCTAATTCCACGAGAGATTCTAAATCGGTACTCCTTGTGTGCATTTACTCGCAACTGTTTTTTCAGCCTACGGAAACTCCTAAATGGCACCACCGTCCTAAATTTTCTCTCCATGAGCATTTTGTTCGATTTTGCATTCATCTGTTATACGCGGCGGATGCAAGCAATGAAACGAGGATTGTTATCACGTGATGCCTTACAAGAAACATCGCCTTTTCCTCTCAATGAGGCCCTTCTTTTTCCCGATGATGTTTTTCTAGTATTTGAATCTCATTTAAAAAATGATTCCAATCTCATGAATTTATCATTATTCTTTTCTTTTCTTTTCTTTTTTCATTTATTTTTCTTTCCTTCTTCCTCTTCCGCCAAGCCTCAGCGATGGTTGTGATAGGCCACTAGTGCCGTCACCGTGGCTCGGCAAGGCTGGCCTATCCAACTTCAAGTAAGGTCAAGCCTCACCGGCCTCAAGCGAGCTCCGGCTCACCATGACGAGGCTAGCAAGACTCGAGCTCAAGCCTCCCCAAGGCTAGACCACACCAATGGCCATTTGCCAAGGCCTAGTGATCAGCGAAGAGGAAGAGGAAAAAGAAATTTAAAAAAAAAATAATAATAATAAATTTTTTTAAAAAATCAATTTTTAAAATGAAAGAAAAAAAACTAAAAACTTCAAGATAAGCCATTCCGAAAAAGTGTTTTCATCTTCTTAATTTCATGAAATCACTTTCCTAATTTTATGCATGAATATTTTCCCTGACTAGAAAGTGTTTTTAATTAAGGGTTAATACCTGAAAAACCCCCAAACCGGTACACTTGTGACAAATTTACCCCAAACTATTTTTTTGACCACCAAAAACCCTAAACTGGTATACATTTGACAAATTTACCCCAAACCGGTACACTTGTGACAAATTTACCCCTAACTATTTTTTTGACCACCAAAAACCCTAAACTCGTATGCATTTGACAAATTTATCCCAAACTAGTACACTTATGACAAATTTACTCTCTGTTAGTTTTCGTTAAATTTTATTATCAAATTATTAAGTTAAATGACATGTCACAATTGACCAAGTATACCAATTTGGGATTTTATGATCCGTTTGTCGAGTTTACAATTTTTATGATTTTTTTGTATTAATCCAATTAGCGAAAGGTATATTTATCACAAATTTAGCAGTTTGGGGTTTTTTACGGTTGAATAAATTAGTTTGGGGTAAATTTGTCATAAATGTACCAATTTAGAGTTTTTTATGATCAGTCGGGGTAAATTTGTCACAGGTGTACCAGTTTGGGGTTTTCATGGTCAAAAAAATAGTTTGGGGTAAATTTGTCACAAGTGTACCAGTTTGGAGTTTTTTAGGGAATTAACCCTTTAATTAACTAATTATTTTTTACGAACCAATCGAGTGAAAGTTTGGAAAATTAATTCCGTGGAAACATTTTCCCTAAAAAATTGTACCCTACGTTTGTTCGTGTGAGCAAGAGCTCTGTTTGACGTGATTTTATATCCTAATTCGTGCCAGCTTCGAAAACTCTAATTTGGCGTTATTGCAAAGGAACCCTAATTTTATTTGTCCCCAATTTGAGTAATGAAACTCCATATTACTAGCGCTACCCCATTATTGGTGAGGACGCCAATTTTATATCTTTAATTTTGGTCCATGATCGTTTGGGGGAGCCTTTCCAGCTACGTAGTCCAAGTTGGGTTTGTCGCTATGCGCTCGCCACTTCTATCGACATGTAAGACAATTGATAGCTAAATTAACTTAATGCCGACGAATAGTAAATTTGGAATAGCGATACCACTTTGGAGTTTTTAGTGAGTAGAAATATAATTGGAGATAAATGTGTTCTTAGAAGAAAAAGTATCAAGAAAAACATAAACTTATTGCATTGAAATCGATTCGACCTAAAACATTTTTACATTAGTACAAATTTAATACATCCGGCTAATTTATGTTGGAAATCATGGACTGACATGGACATTGACTACCCTTGCCAGCCAAGATGAAGGGAAAAAAAAAAAGAAATGAAAAAAGAAGAAAATAAAATAAAAAAAAAAACTATAAAAAAATGTTCAAAATTTTATTAAATATTATTAAAAATGTTCATTTGTCGGCCGGCGGCTATGCTACATAGGACGGTTGATGTTTACGTCCAGATTGATTTAATTGTTGCCAATTTGAAAATGTTTATAACTAAATTAGCCTAATTAAAAAGCTCAAAATGTTTATAACTAAATTACCAGTCTAACACTTTATCTCTCGATTGTCATAAATTTACCAGTTTTGTAATATTTGTGATATTAATACAATTTAATGGAAACCATTAAAGGGTAAAATTGTCATAAATATACCAATTTATGGTTTTTTTTTATAGTAAAAACAATTAGTTTTTAGAATCAGCATAAGTTACCACTAACCATGGCTTTGTGTGGGGCACTTCAACGAGGTATTGCACCACTGGGAGAAAGTAGGCAGCAAACGAGTGGAAAACTACCGACTAACAGCCTTCCGGGACTTTCTTGGCAAGTGCTCACTAATGGATCTGGAATCCAAAGGCTGCGCCTTCACCTGGACCAACAACCGATCAGGAGATCAATTCGTCAAAGAGAGACTTGGCAGGGGTCTTTGCAATTTAGATTGGAGAATTTCTTATCCTAATGCAGAAAGTATCGCACTACCAGCTATAGGGTCTCGATCACAGCCCCATTATTATATCCCTACACGCATGGCAAAATAAGAAAAGGAAGACCTTCCGATATGAAGCTTTCTGGGCAGAAGATGAGGAAAGTAGGCTGCTAGTTAAACAGATATGGGCTGAAGGAGAATCCCAAGGGCCGAATCTAGCTCAAAAGCTGCGGATGGTGGCTAAACAATTGACACAGTGGAGCAAACACGGATTTCATAATGCTAAACAGAAAATTGATGAGCTGAAAAATGTATTAAGAAGGCTGTCCAATGGAAAAGTTGTACATGACGAAGCTGAGACAGCAAAGGGGATCGATCGGGAAATAGAAAAGCTTTGGCGGCAAGAGGAGATGTTTTGGGGGATGCGCTCACGAATCAACTAGCTAAAGTGGGGTGACAGAAACACAAAGTTTTTCCATGCAACAACTATTCAGCGAAGAAACAGAAACAGGATCACCTTACTCAAAACGCAAATGATGAATGGGTGCAAGGTGACCAGCACTTGAAGGAGATGACAGAAACTTTCTTCAAAAGCTTGTATTTGTCTGTGGGGGCGCGAGACTTTCAACCTGTCATCCAACAAATTCCAACCTTAGTAGATGGAAGAATGAACCAGAGGTTGGTAAAATCTGTCACAATAGAGGAGGTCACGGAGGCAATGCAGCAATTAGGAGCTAACAAGGCTCCAGGACCGGATGGCCTAAATGGGCTGTTTTACAAAAAGCATTGGCCAGATCTCAGGCAGGGGATTTTCAGCGAAGTAAAGCAATTCTTTGAAACGGGACAGCTAAATCCAGTCATAAATAGAACCCAGATCACCCTTATTCCCAAAGTCCAAAACCCCGAAAAGCTAGAGCAATTCCGTCCCATCAGCCTATGCAATTTCATATACAAAATCATTTCCAAAGTTATGACCAATCGATTAAAACCATTATTACCAAACCTCATAGCCGAAGAACAAAGTGCCTGTGTGGGGGGAAGACAAATTCAAGACAATATTTTGATTGTTCGGGAGGTGCTACATAAGGTGAGAACACGGAGAGAAAGAGCAAGTTCCAAGCTGTCCTTAAACTTGATATGCAAAAAGCATATGACAAAATCGAATGGGACTTCTACAAGCTTGCTTGAGGAAGATGGGATTCAGTGAACAATGGGTCACATGGGTGATGCAGTGTGTGTCTACGGTCTCTTTCAGCATAAACTTCAATGGCGAATCCCTATCTTATTTCAAGCCAACCAGAGGACTACGCCAAGGTGACCCAATCTCCCCATATCTATTCATCCTAGTGGCCAATGTCCCATCCTCCCTCATGAAACAAGCAATAATAGATGGTACTCTACGTGGAATTAAGCTAAACAAATGCTGTCCTAGCCTGTCCCACCTGTTATTTGCGGATGATTCAATATTTTTCTCCATGGCACGGTTGTGGAATGTCGAATTTGCAGATATACTTCACCAATACCGTTTTGCCTCGGGACGGGCCATTAATCTCAACAAATCAGGTATCTATTTCAGTAAAAATTGCCCTATGAATCTGAGAAGAAATATGGCTGAGATGTTAAGAGTACAAGAAATAGAGAAAACGGGGAAGTATCTCGGAATTCCATCGGATTGGGGAGGATCGAAAAAAGAACTGTTTGCATGGATTATTGCAAGAGTCAACATGAAGTTAGAGAGCTGGAAGGATAATTTGCTGTCGAAATCAGGGAAAGAAATATTAATTAAATCTGTAGTGCAGGCCATCCCACAATATGCTATGTCTATTTTCAAACTCCCTGTGAGAAGAAAATCGCCAACTTTTGGTGGAGGAATGGGCACAAAGCTGCTGGAATTCATTGGAAGAAATGGGAGAACTTAAAACTCGAAAAGGGGAAGGCAGGCTCGGCTTTAAAGATCTCTTAGCCTTCAATAAGGCAATGTTAGGTAAGCAAGCTTGGCGAATTTCTCAGCAGCCATCTTCACTTCTAAGCCAACTAATGAAGGGTCTTTACTACCCGCAAGGTGACTTTTGGCAAGCCGGAAAAGGTAGTAGACCGTCTTGGGATGGCAAAGCATAGTTTTGGGAGAGACTCCATCACTCCGCAAGTGATGTGGGCTGTTGGCAATGGACAATCTATTTTAATAAGAGAAGATAAATGGCTAAGAAGCGGTATTATCGGAGGGCCAGCGGCAAGAAATGAACCACATAAGGTGGAGGCATTAATAGAACATCGAGATGGGAAATGGAAAGAGAGTATGTTACGGACAATGTTTGATGATCAAAGAGTCAAGGAAATACTGGAAACTCCCATTGGATTACCTTCTACAGCAGATAAGCGGGTATGGATGAGCAACAAATCAGGGGACTATTCGGTGAAAAGCGGATATATCCACATCAGAAATCAAACAGCCAACACCCTCCACACAACAGCATCCTCCTCTCATCAAACAAAGCTAGACCTCTGGAAATTTATTTGGCAATCGAATACTCTTCCTCGCGTTAAACAGTTTCTATGGAATGCTTGCCAGAATGCACTTCCTACAGTGGAAAACCTGCACAAGAGGAGAATTGTACCTGATCCTATATGCCCAATCTGTAAGAAAGAAGCCGAGACCCTTTGAACATGCGCTCGTTATGTCCTTGGACTATCCAGTTATGGCGAGCAGTCCCCGCAAGTAAAGATATCCAGACTGGATTAACACGAGTTGATGAATGGCTACGCTCCCAAAAAGAAGACCCAAACAGAGATCGAGATATTAACTTAATTGCCACGGCTATGTGGTGCATTTGGAAAGATCGAAACAGGTTTGTTTTTTAGCACCATCCCGTCTTCGCAGCAGACCCTATCCAAAGCAATCGCACTACATGAGAGCTACACGAGTTGTAACAAAAGAACCGAGCAGCGGTAAAAGCCGTAACATCTCAAAAGTCGAGATGGAAACCGCCACCACTAAATACACCGAGCATAAATATAGACGCCTCATATGTGGGGAGGGAATTTGAACCGCTGCACTGGAGAGAAACCAAACGGCGAAAACACGGAGGAGCAAGATATGGCTGGAAACAGGGGTGCGCTCGACTCATATGTTGTTGGGGAAGCGAGCACCCAAATGGACGAGAACCGAGGGGAGCGAGACATAGCGACAACGGGGTGTTCTTGACTCCTCCGTTGTTGGTGCTCCGTAACCGAAGGAAGACAGAGTAGAGCACCGAATTGCCAAATGATATCTACTGAGGAAGGCAGGACATGATCTTTAAACGAAGCCTCGGAGAGTGCAGCAGAGCTTGAAGAAACATCAGAGGAGAGTCAAAATCCCTTATCCCACGCTCTCGAGGCTACATCTGCACGGGCCGAAACGCAACCACGGCCTCTCGGTCGGGGGACGGAGGTAACTTACCAGATCTAGAGGAATATGGGGAGACGGCGACCAGATTGAACCTGGAAGAAGAAAGCAGAGAAGGGTCAAAACCGCGCAACCCATGCTCCCGAGGCCGAAGACGAAGGGAGAAGAAGCCCCTTCATCGAGATCATCGAAGGGTCAAAACCGCGCAACCCATGCTCCCGAGGCCGAAGATGAAGGGATGATTCGTGAAGACGATCAAAGCTGCCTCAGCCAAAAGCGGAAGTAGTAGCACCGCTGAAACCCGGAGACCCCTTCGAACAAAGACGAGATCACAGTTGAAGAGGAGACAACAAAACTCTGGTGGACCCAGAGAAAAGGAAAAAGAAAGGATAAAGGTGTCAAAGACAGCATTACCTACCTCCAAACCGGGTGAGCTACCCCCGATCGGTGTACTAATTAAATAGGTTTAGTAGTAAAAAAAAATTGTTTGAGGTAAATTTAACATAAATATACCAATTTGAGATTTATCGTGGTATTACTCCTAACATCGTGAAAGTCGAGATTTTATTGAAAGTATCGATTGCATGAATGAACTAAGCCAAATCCAATCATTATGAAGATATTTAATATCATTCAATATAATGGAATTGTTGTCTAGCTTATCGAATATCATCAATCATCAAATTCCTCTAAGAGAAATATCATCGTCATGATACAATGATCATAACTCGTGAAATAGGTTTGTTGAATATGTCAAACAATAGCTCTTTAGTTAGAAAAGAGTTTTCACATACTCTCAATAAAATGCTATTGATTCAATCATTAATGTGGGAAAGAAATTTGAAGACTCATCATATGTCACACTATTAGTGTCAAAGGCTTTGAGAGTCATTAGCAATAGGATTCACTAACGAGAGGTCTTTCCAAAAGATTGTGGCCTTCATTGCAATTTCAACAATGGATAAGCATCATTGGCTAATAAATGAAATAATCAATGATTATCATCTTCAACAAGTTTACAAGTCAAGAAATCTAAAGATGAGATGAGATCAAAATAACCTTGCTCTCACTTGTTCTAGCGATTGGACTCGATGTGAAACTCACATGTTGGCCTAGACAATCCCAATATGAAGAAACTTGATTAAGAGATGCAATGTAAGCTTAGTGTTAGGGTTAAGTATGAAAGGCTCATTGGCTCGAAAAAAAATATTTCAAGAGGTTTGAAATTGCTGATTATTTGAACATCATTATTAACTTCATTCCTTATGAGATTCTTTCATTCATGGACATTTCATCAGTTTCAAGAGTCTATCATTACGTGGGTACATTTGTCTGAACATATGAGAGTTTTGCCATTTATCAAACATTGGATTGGAATGCCATATAAATTATTTCCTTTGTTTCTCAACTTTTTTTCATATATATGGGCATTTGTCGTGTTCTTACATCGCGTTGCTTTTTCTTTTCTTTTTCATGCCCCAACTTTTCCATTCCCTTTTCCATTTCATACTTTTGGCTCCTCCATTCAAAAACTATATATCTTAATTTCATGATTTTTTTATACAGAGTGTTATGGACTCTCAACACTCCTTATCTTTGGTTCTTGCTTTTGGTAAATCACTTGTCTTGCCCCAATATCTAGAGATGATCATCAACTAGAATAAGAAGAATGAATTAGTATGCTCAGAATTGGCTACACAAAGGGTATCGGTGTAGGATAGAGAAACAAATGTTCTTCATCATTTTGGAATGTCTCAAACTTCGAGTTGACTTTACCAGAAAGATTCCGCAAGAAATTTGACGCACGTGAAGGCAGAGAAATCTCTCAAATTGGCTCCACAAAGCGTGTCAGTGTAGGATAGAGAAACAAATGCTCTTTGTCACTTTGGAATGTCTCAAACTTCTATTTGACTTTACCAGAAAGATACCACAAGAAATTTGATGCATGTGAAGGCAAAGAAATCTTACTCACCTCTTGAACCAAATTGAGGTGAAAAAGCAGAATGAGTCAGCATGAAACTGAGTGAGGGCAATAGAGAGTTAAGAGACTCAACTAAAAGTAGGTTAAATTTAAGTAAGTTGTAAACCTATTCAACACCTATATTATTAACATATTTATTGAATATAAGTAATACATAAACAATTCAATCCATCAAATAGGTAAAGTACTTTTGTAAGATTTATCTTATTGGTGTAGTGCAATCGACATCTTTCTACTACGCATACCTCAATTAAAATTATCTTAATACTGACCATGTTATTAAGAAAAATCTTAATACTGACCCTATAGTTTCCTCTCTAATGAAAACAATACACGAATGCATACGTCCTTATTAAAAATTGACCTTTACTTATGGTACGAAAGGATTTGGACATGAGGGTTTTGAGTCCACTTTATTGCTTTAGTAGAGCCGTGCCCTTCAAACAGACGCGTATCTAAAACATATAGTCATATGTAATTGCTTGCTTCTCATCTCGAAATTGGTCCTTACGAGTCTAAGAAATTCTTGCTTCCTGTTGGCACCTATTTTAAAATTTAATTTATTTTTTAGAAAATAATAATATAGCATTTGGTTGCAGAGGGAAATTTTGAAAAAAATTTTGAATTCAAAATAATTCAACGGCCGGATTTTGGAGCCATTTCTGAAGAGGTTGAGTGAATATCGCCGGATCTTCAACAATTTCAAGTTTTTCTTCTATAAAAGAGAAGCCGAGGCTTCGGTTTAGGGGTTCCTCTTGGTCCAAAAGAGTGAAAAGTGAAAGGAGGAAAAAGAGAAAAGAAGGCTTCGATTCGTGGAGAGGAAAAAAAAAAAGAAAAGTTGAAAGAGAAGAAAGTTTCTGTAGAAAGTACACAGGGAGCAGAAAGAGACAGGGACAGGTGAGAGAAAGAGGGTGACGTGAGAGCAGAGAGAAAAAGAAAACAAAAAAGAAGCAGAGGGAAAAGAGAAGCAAAAGTTCAATCGGTAGGGGGATTGGACGTTTGCCATCGTTCATCCTCTTCCCCGCACTCGCCGGAATTTGCTGCCTGCAGACCGACGGCTCCTTTTCTGCTTCAATCCGGCGACGCTCAAGTTCAATACCGGAACCCGACGGAAAGCCCCGATCCGCCGGCCCGCGTTGCACCGACGCTCGCCTCACAACCGCCCTGCTGCCGACGCCACCCTCGTCCGAGTACCAGCACCAACGCCGCTCCCCATCGAGACACCACGGGCTGCCCGCGCACCTCAACCCATGATCTGCATCTCAGCTCGCCGCCGGTGAAACCCCTCGCGACGCCGGACTTGCACCGAAGCCCCGCCAACGACCCAGCGACGCCGGAGCCCCTCTCGCAGATCCCACGACGGCCCCGCCCGATCAGCGCCCGCACCTGAAGTTTCCCGCGCTGCTCGCCTCGTGATGCTGCAGCACCTCGTTCGTGACCACCCCCGCGACGCCAGCCAGATCCGGTGCCCACCGTCGCGCCACCTCCGTTCCGCCGACGAAACCGCTCCCGTACGATTCGAGCCACCGCCGATTCACCTCTTCACCGCTCGCCCACCGCCGGTTCACCTTCGTCGGAGCCCCCTGGGTCCGACGACGTGCTACTCCCCGGTGACCCGAGAGACTCACGAGCACGTGACTAGAAGAAAAACAAAAGAAAAGAGAAAAGCAAATTAGGTTTGCTTTTCTTTATTTTATTTATTTTGTTATTATTGTTCAATTTAGAATATTGAGATGTGCTTTTCTTTTATAAATCTCGTGAGGTATTTACTGCAGGTACTTTATCTCAAATTATGGTAATTATTAATTTGACCCGTAAGACGTCGGGTCATTTTTTTAATTACTTTAATTTTTAGGAATTTTGATAGCATTTCAATTGTTAAATTGTTATAGAGTTAAAATAATTGTTAATTTAATCCGTGAGACAACGGATTATTTTTTCGGTTATTTTAATTTTTATCTTCATTCTTTTAAAATAATGACTTGTTTGGAAAGATTAAAAAATAAAAAATCAGAAAATCAGAAAATACATAAAAATCTAAATATTGCATTAGAGCATTTAGATTTTGCAAATTAGACTGTATTTTTAGGGTTAGTAAAATTAGAATTGCATTTATAGGAATATAATTTTTAGATTATACTTTTAGATGGGTGATTTTTGTTAGGACTAATTTTAAATAATGTTGGCGTGTCTTATTTTTTTTATATATAGCTTCTAAGATAAGATATAGTTTAAGTTAATTGTTTCCTAAAATAAATTAGAATATCATTCACTTTAGTTAGTCTAATTAGTTTTTTTTTTTTTAATTCCAAACTTCAATAAAAAGAATCCAAAAATATTAGGTTAATTCATAATTAATCTCATATCATCATTATTTAGCATAGGTTGCATATATGCATTAAAAAAAAAAAATCATCATTAAAATAAAATCATAAAAGAGCATGCATGTAGGAATACCATGTCATTCATCACATATCACGTAAGCACATGCATATTTAGAATTATATAAATTAGATTGCATACATATAGTGATAAGTTTAAGTCATACCATATGAATTGCATCTCACATATCATTAAAGTAAAATCCATGCATATTAAATTTAGATTAAGATTGCATATAATTAACATTAAAAAAATTAGGTGTCATGTCATTTAGAAATCATGTTTAGGGCATGCATTTTTATTAGCATTTTTTATTATTGAATGTTATTTTATTGATTGTGCACCCGTATGATCACCATTTGCATGTTAGTAGCTTAAGTTAAAATTAATCAACATTGCCTGCAAAATATTTTTGAAATTAAAATAAAATGTACCGAAAGGGCGTTAGACTAATCTAGCGTAATCATGTCCCCGGACTTATTGAATCTCTGGTTCGTAAAAATAAAGTATTCTCTCATACTTTATTTGGGTTTCTAATCAACCCTAATTGATTAGTGGCGACTCCAAATTGAATAGAATTGCATGTTTAAATAGATTAATTTCTATTAAGTCGCGATTGGTAGGACTTAGGAGGGTCTGTGCCAAGTCTTTAGACTTAGTAATCCATTAACCTAGTTTTAGGTGGTGAACACCATGAAAAATTAGGTCGCGACAGCTTGGCGACTCCGCTGGGGACAGAGTTAAAACTCATAGTGGACATAGGCTTGTTTTAATTTTTTAAGAAAAATATTTTGTTTAGCAGCATAGAAACAAGGTACGCTCCTAACATGAAGTGTTAAATGTTTTTGCAAATGGGAGGTATAAGGAGTAGTCTTTGTTAACCATTGTTTTGTAGGTTGGAGTTAAGGATGAATGGTTGAATTTAAATTATAGAAGTGTTGTTTGCAATTAAATTGTTGTGCATGTTTTATTGTTTTTAGCACTACACTATTGCACACACAACCTGCTGCCGGACCTGGGCTGCGATAGGATTCTTAGGATGGTGTTGAGAATGATACTTCCTCTAAAGCGAGACCGCTATATAGAGGTTGACATTCTCTTCCCCGAAAGTTCTTCATGGTGTCGAATGAGTTTGTCCATATCCGCGAGACTGCGTGATATTAGACATTCCATTCGACTGAGCCGGAGTTAGGAGGACCTGACACGTTAATGCGAGACTGCAACGGTCAGATTATCCTCTTAGCTCCATTTTGTTAAGCCATCTAGATAGAAATCGAGCATCACATCTCATACGTGTGTCTATGCGATTGTCATCTATTCCCAGTAAAAGTAAGTTGTTTAAATTCTCACTATTGCAATTTACTTACTTGCAATTTCGTTGGTCCATGACATTAGGTTTCGTCGTCGGTCTTATTTTATATGCAATGGGAAAAACCGACATACAATTCATTTCTACTTCCAAAAACATATAAAATGAGATGTTTTGGTTTCTTAGTTCAATGTTTAGGGACTTGAATTTCAATTCTTAGTTAGAAAATTTTATTCAAAATTCAAATAAAATGAAGCGATTGACCGTTGTCATGGACCAATCTCATTTGTTATGATACTTACTGCATTATTTTACATTGCTAGGTGACAACACGGCTAATCCAAGATCACCAATCTGTACTCGTTCTAGAGCAACAATGGCTGATAACACCGAACAAACACGTGTTGCTGAACAAACTCGCATTGCTGCCCTCGAATCGGAGATGAAACAAGTCATGAATGTTCTTGAGCGACTCTCTAAGCAAATTGATTCTCTCCAAGCAAACACTGCTCCACCAGCTCCGCAAGTTGAAGTGGTGTTACCACAACAGGCTCCCATGGTTGATCCAAGAGATAAATGCAAGAATACAGCTGATCCGAGAGATAAAGGCAATAATACATCCGCAATTGGGCCATCTACCTCTGATGATTCCTCCAAGGAGAAAATTACTGACGTGCCTCAAATTGTTGTTGATGAGGAGGTACAAGTGATACACTCGGCTGTACCGAAGACAGAACAGGAAAAACGCTTGATAAAAATCGAGGAGAAACTTAAGCAATTGCAGGGTTCATTTAGCCAAGACCCAACTGATCTGTCCCATTATGCAAAGATCAAGATGCCAAAGAAGTTCAAAATGCCAGACTTTGAGAAGTATGATGGCACCTCTTGCCCAAAGATCCATCTACAGACTTATGTGGTGGGGATGACCCAATATGTTGATAACATCCCCTTGATGATTCAACAATTTCAAGCAAGCTGACGGGACCGTCATTTGCAATGGTACATCATGAAAAAGATTAATTTGCTGGAGACTTGGGAGGATTTGACGGATGCCTTCAAAGCAATACAAGTATAATATTGATGTCACTCCATCTCGAGAAGATTTACTTCGCAGACCGAGAAGAAGAGGACGGAATCTTTCAAGGCATATGTCACGAGA